>NW_006763293.1:589030-696342 GCF_000218685.1 Serpula lacrymans var. lacrymans S7.9 | reverse complement strand
GACGTTGTTGCAGGCTGCGGACCTGGTCACGTTGCTGAAAGGTGCGTGGAACGACGCGTCGTGTGCGCGTTTGGGGGGGTCGTAGTATTGTGGTATTTTGGGCTTACAGCCCTCCGTCCCCGCGCGCGCATGCACTTCACGCACGCATGCATACGTACCTATTACACATACTGACCGAACGCTACCCACGGCTCCCGCCCTTTTTCTTTACAGTCACGGCTCAACATTCAAGAGATCGCTATGCCAGCAGCTGCTGCAGCCCCCGCCGCCGCCGCCGTCGAGGAAGCACCCGTCGAGGTCCGTTCCCTTCCCTCTCTCCCTCCCTCTTTCTCTCATATCTCATCTCCCGCCTCGAACGAGACACTCACCCCCGTTTGTTTTTACTGTTGCTGTTTGCTATTTGCCTTTCGCACACGCGCGTTTCGTAGGAAAAACCGAAAGAGAAGACGATCTTCAACGTCATGCTCAAATCTTTCGATCCCGCCATCAAACCCAAGGTGATTCGTGAGGTCAAGGCACTCGTCCCGAATCTCACACTCATGGAAGTGCGTCACACTGCTTTTTTCATTCATTCATTCATTCATTTATAAACCACCCTTTTTTCATCTTTCTAAATCCTACTTGCGTTTCACTCGCAGGCCAAGAAATTCGTTGAATCCGTTCCTCAAGTCCTCAAGGAAAATCTTGCCAAAGAGGATGCGGAGAAACTAAAGGCGACGTTTGAAAGTCTGGGAGCGGTTATAGAACTAGAGTAGATCCCCCCCGTGTCGTGCCTTATTGCCCTTGATTCCATCATTCCTCTTCTTTTTCTTTCATTTATTTGCATTTCTCATGCATGATCCACATACGCACATGGGAACGATGGTTGATGGTATAGAGCAGCGGATCACTATTTGATTTACTGTCCTTTGCTAGACGTTATATAAGGTACAGGAGCCGTAATATAGGCCATTATCTCGAAAAGTCATATGAAAAAACAATGACAGGTCAGGATGCGAAGATGGAAGACGTGGGCTTGCACAACAACAGCTTCGATGCCTCCTTGATCGTCGAAGAAAAATAGTTTAATCCTCCGAGAGATATCGGTACTCAAACCGGAAATCGCTTTTCTTTCGTTGACACCATGAACCTTCCCAGTCGAAATAGACATATACACCCTGTTCGTATTCTTCTGTTATGGCCTGAGGCTCAGAATGGCGTTGGAACCATGTCAGGTATTTAACGTGGAATCGCCACGACTGTCTCTTCAGCTCTTTGGCTGCAAGATATCTATAAAAGAAAAAAACGCATTTAGATATCGTCTTTGTTGAAAACGAGTGGTACACGTTACTGTTGGTAGGTTCCAGGAAGATAGTAGAACACGTAAAATAGCGTTTCTACATCCAGTTGGGAGAATATTCCAGCAGTACTGAGGACAGGGTTGAGTGCCTGAGGGTAGTAGGAAGGTGTTTGATAGGGATTCCGAGGTACGTAGTACTTGGGCCTACGAATAACACATAAGCTGTCAAAGAATTCTTCTTTCAAAGGCTCACTTACTTCTCAGTATCATGTGGTTGAGGTACATTCGAGTAACCACCTTCCAGTAGCTTGTTGACTTCTCCTAGGTTCGTCATGCGATGGGCAGCTGTAAAACGAGAGTCAATAACGAACCCCAAATTGCCAGAACCATTGGCTCACCCTTCTGTTTAACTGTCTCGAAAGACGCAACAAGGTCCGACAGCGAGCCAGGGAAAGCACTTAACGTAGTCGAGCGTTGCTGGACCTGTGAAGGTGCCTGTGGTGCCTGCTGACTTGCCGCAGTCGAGGCCGGTCTCTGGGATCCAATGCTTGCCTGTTGCTGAGGAGCCTGCGTCGTCGTACTTGGCGGCTCAACTGCCTGTGGAACCTTCATGCCCGGAGGATATTGAGGTTGTTGCTGTTGCGACGGTGCAGGCATTGATGAACTGCTGGCTGATGTATTCAAAACTCCTGGTGTCGTCGATGGGAACTGCACCTGTTGTGGCAATGGCGAAGGACCCGAAGGTTGTGGTTGTTGTTGAACAGATGCTGAGGTTAACTGAGATCCACCATTGGCTTGAGGCTGGGGAAGTTGATGCGAATCTGACGATAAGGCCTGCTATTTACGTTTCAAGAGTTATGTTATAAACACCCGGCAAAGTCCAAAAACACACACCACAGCACTTGGTGACATTGCTCTGGATAACAATGGAGAAGACATGGATTCTATAAACATAAGACCTACATCAGATGGATCACATGATATCAAAAATTGCGTACCTTTCCTGGAGGCCATGCGCTGAGGAGAAGATGTTGCTGCAGGACCACTCACAGAGCTAGGAACAGCCTCAGATAATGCTGGTGAATCTTGACCAGAATAGAAAGATCCGTCAGGTTGATGCGAAACAGATGCTGAAGAAAGCATCGGGCTCGTGACTGAAGGATGTGTCAGGCTCGGCGATGATGTAACCTGCTGATCTGACAGTATAGCCTGCGATGTTGAAGGCGTTATCGAAGGCGCTGTTGACGTAGTTGGCGTAGAACTTGAGAGTGCCGGTGTTGTGGGTTGAGCACTCGAGGGTGTTAGTGGCGTTGCGCTTGTTGATGACGGGGTCACAGCGGCAGCCGCTGCCGCTGCATATCGTATAGGTGGCAGCGTGGCGGGCCGTGGGGCTGGTGGCAGGCCTGCCTTGAGGATGCTTGCCATTGGCTGCTGCGCGAAATTTGGATTTGGTGGAGGTTTGGGCGCTGAAGTCATATCAGTAACCGGTCAATCGAAAGCGTGAGCTGCCTTACATTCTGCCACTAGTGAAGGTTCTGACAGTAATATAAGTAAACTGAAAGAACATTCAAGAATCGCCTCTAGATTGCTTACTGCGCATTTGCAACGTTGTGCCAGCTTTCTTTAATATTGGACTATCGTCGCGCTTGCTACTTGCCACACTCTCTTCGTCCTTATCATGTTTCTTTGACGGTGTTCGAGTAGGAAGATCTACAAGCTTGGATGAGACAGCTTGACAGGCGTAGGTGAAGTGTGGCGAATTACCTTCACTAGCTTCTTCTGACCCATCGCTGTCATCATCGTCGTCGGCAGCCAAACCAAACTTCTCTTCCTCCTCGTCGAGATTGAGGTCATCATATATGCCCTCGTATTCGTCGAAGTCCTCTTCCTGCACTCATTAAACGCCTTAAAAGGTCTCGGAGCAAAGGATACCGATACTATACAACGAACCGTATTGCTTTCCACAAAATATGAGACATCATCCTTCAGTGCCGTAACTCTGTCCGTCGTTAGAGAACCATTGTCCATAAGTCGTAGGATGAGCTCCAGTCGGCTGACGTGCCATTTCCGTCGTTCGTTGAGGTGTTCCAGATCTTCCAAACGCCCAGCAGTCGACGAACCTCCCTTATTTCGCTTCTTCCCGGTACCCTGCAATGACTCAATTTCTGCTTCTGACTGCTCCACCTGCAAAAGAAGTTCCTCGACCTGATTTTGAAGCCATGTTGTGACTTCAAGTTTCTCTTGGGCTTTTGGATCGAGTTTTGCAGATTGTATAAGACCTTCTTTCGAGAACGCCTTGGTCTTCATCTCCTTTTCACAGGCTTTGAATTTCTCCATTTGCTGTAAATGATGGAATAAAAGTCAGCTATGTGAGGACTAGAAGTTCCGTGAGGGCGAATGTTCCCCAGCGCCGTGCCGTTTTTACAATCAATTAGATTCAAGCGATACATACCGTCTCAATTAGTCTCCGGTTGTCCAGTAGTGCAGATTTGTCCTTTATATCATTGCTAGCGACCCAGGTCTTGATTTGGTCACGCAACCGTTGAAGTTTCTTTATTTGTGTCTTCAGGTCGGTTTCCAGCTTCTCCTTCTGTGTTTGATTCGTCGAGGCCTGCATTTTGTCGTAAATGCTCTCAAAGAGCTCGACACCTTCTGCGACCTTCTTCAAGGTCCTGTCAATTTCCGCTGGTAGTTATGAAAACAGACAGCCATGTCGGTAAAAGCTTGGCCAATAGTGCGATACTGTACTCACTTTGCAGTTTTCTGGCCGCCATGACGAATAATACAGGAGCACCGTTGCGGTTCAAAATATCGTTTTGCCAGTTATTGCTTCGTCTCAGTGGTGTGGCTATCGTATTGACATGTATTTGCGACACATTACGTACATGTGAGAATGCTGTTCCATAATTGACTTGCTCTACTCTACAGCAGTAATGTTTAGAATTTGAGTCAGGTGTACATGTTCTCTCATGAGACCAGTCGTGTAAATAAAATCATATTCCCACTACTCCGTCTCATTCAGCTTCCTGCGGCCATGAGGCTTCCATTCGTGATAAATATATACACTGTCGACACGGTGCTTGAAGGACTGAACATGAAGCAATCACTGATATCGTTCTCCAATTAACACGGGCGTTCGAGGATTAACGTAACTGTTAATAACATAAGTGAATCTAGACCGTGTTGAGACGCGTATAGCGCCATGAATGAACATATGATGGCCCATCGCTGAGAGAAGCCGTGTTTGAGAGTTCAGACATCAACACACGTACGGTGTCTGTAATTGGAAGAAGCTGCTGAGGGTAGTTCCCAAAGGGGTACTGCGTATTGGAGTTATTGGAGTTTGGTCCCGGGGGATAGCTGCGATTGGCTCGACAAAGTGAGTGCGACAGCCATCAGACAATATCGCGCTAAAGTGTAGATCAAGCAACATAGCCACCTGTGACGTTGGATTGGAGGGAGTGCCATGTATGTTTGAGGTGGACAAGACAAGAGTTATTGGTCTTATGGCCACCTGGACGGGCACTGCATGGGCTGAGACTGGGTGAAACGAGAGTAATAAAAGGAGAAAAGAGTGTGGACGGTGGACGCTGAGTCAGCGCAGACAATAGTGTTGGCAGACAATAGCACGTGGTGTTTGGGGTCCGTGTTTTAATCAGCGTGGGAACATACCGCGAACGCATCGAAGGGTGGACTGGCTGCATGGAAATCAGCTATTTCGAGTCTCCACCTTCACTTCGCCTTTACTTCCCTTTCTTTCCTTTCCATTCTCTTTACGCTCTTTCACGATGAAGTCGCTACGAAAGTCTTTAAACGGCAACAAGGATACTCACCGTCTCCAGATTTCCACCCCCGTTCCCCTCCCTTCCATATCTAAACCCACCTCTGCTACTTTGCCTCCTCAAAAAGTAATCCGCGCCGTATCCTCCTACAGGCCTCAAGCTCCTCAGCAGCTTCCCTTCCAGAAAGGCGACTTTTTCTATGTTACCGGAGAGAGTGATAATCAGGGTGCCTGGTACCAGGCTCACAACCCTGTCACAGGTGCCCGTGGGCTGGTCCCAAAAACTATGTTCGAAGAATTTTGTAAAAGCCCTCCCCCGTAAGTAAATTTTTTACCTCACCTCCTTTCTTAGACGTTAACCGGCCCTACATCCAGTATCCGCACTTCACGCATGAGCTTCGGGCTAAACAGCCCCTCCTTCGCTTCACCCAAATCACCCAAGACTCAGGTTTTCTACGCCGTCGTGCTACACGATTTTGTTGCTGAGCGTGCAGACGAGCTCGATGCAAAAGCAGGAGATGCTATATCCGTCGTAGCCCAGTCCAACCGTGAATGGTTTGTCGCAAAGTCCATTGGACGATTGGGGCGGCCAGGCTTGATCCCCGCCACGTTCGTTGAGATCCGCGATCCCGCGTCAAATTTGCCCATCACAGACATTGAGGCACTCATGGACCGGGGAGATTTGCCGAAAGTCGAGGATTGGAAGCGTGCTATGCTTAGTTATAAGCAAAACAGCATCTCACTTGGAGTCATCGAGGACAACCTTGCCGAAACCTCGGTCCCAGATAGCCCCTACATGCAGCAACCCAGTATAGTCGTGCAACAGCCTTCTCCAAGAGGAGACAAAATCCTACCTGCCGATCAGCAGCGTGCTCCCTCACCTGTTTACCTGCCTGACGGGATTCTTCTATCAGCGGATGTAATTTCTTTCCATTATGAAATGGATGAATATTGGTTCCGCATCGACTCAGTGTTTCAACCTTATGATCCGAAGGATTCACACCAGCTCCCCAAGGCTAAACAACTTATTCTTTTCCGAGTCTACAACGACTTCTATGACTTTCAAGTCAATCTCCTGGAAACATTCCCTCGCGAGGCTGGCCGCGAACCACCATCAGAACGAATCTTGCCCTTCATGCCTGGTCCTGCGGAGAAAGTAGATGACGAGATTACTGCTACTCGCCGAGAGGAGCTCGACGAGTATCTCCATAAACTTTGTGCTCTGAATGGGGTTGGCGGCAGTTACATTCTAGAACATCGAGTTGTGCGGGAATTCTTGGCCCTCAAGCCGGGAGATGTGGAGAATGACATCGAGCCTCGCTATGAGGAGATCAGAACTTTATTTGCCGAAGACTCGTACAATGAAACAGCAGATCCCTATTCTTCTCAGGTAGCTCAAGACTTTGAAGATGAAGTTCGGGACACTTTAGGGGACATGAGGTTGTCGGACAGGGAGCACGAGAACCGAAGTGATGGTTCAGATTATGGAGAGGACCATACGCTTCCTGTACATTATACAGGACGGGATTCTCAAGCCAGCATTTCCCTGCGCCAGCATGCTCATCAACGCTCTGCTTCTGCAGCTTCTTTCCGCCGCGCTCACTCTCCCCCACGTCTCAACGGATCGTCACCATCACCTTCTCGGTCTAACTCCGAACGCTCCCGCTCCCCTCGTACATACTCGCCTTCGCCTCGATTAGCATCTCAAGTCCTCGGTGACATGCAGCGCACGAGCGCTTATTCTCGTACTTCGACTGCTTCTAACTCTCGATGGCCAGATTATACCGCTTCATCGCCGTCCTCTCTACACTCCTCCCAGCGTTCCATGTCATCTCGCTCGCGCACCCACTCCACCGCTACTACCAATCTAAACACGCCCCCCATATCTGCTGGTAATCCACAGACGGCATTTGTAAAAATAAAGATTTTCGACCGTGTCACCGACGATCTAATCGCTATTCGGGTACACCCTAGGGTGACTCACTCGGAACTTATAGGCAAAGTTCAAGCGAGACTTGGTGGAGAGGTGTTGAATCTACGGTACAGGGATAGCCTGAACAACGAATTTATAGGCATTGACGGTGATGAAGAGCTGCGAGAGTGGATGGAGGGTACAGAAAAACATGTGTTGTATGCTGATTGATCAGGTATGGTGTTTGTTGTAAGGAATGGTGTGGACAAGCCAGCTATATTCTAGAGTTTTTATTATTTCTTTCGATTTCTGAAATTGTCATTCTTCTTCTTCGTTCTATCTGTTGTATGTATCTTGTCTTTCACCTATATTCTGACATGAGTAGCTTGGATTTTTTTTCGCGTAGTTGTGTTCTGTTTTACTACCTCAATACTTCTAAGTATTCAATTAATCCAGTTCTCTGATGCAAATCCTTTCTGCATGAGTACTTGTATAATGATAGGGTCCCTTTGGTCCTCGTGGACGTATTTATCATTTATTACACCTTGCATGTTATGTTGAAGAAATAATTTGTGAACCAAAGCACCTGCCAAATTCGGCCACGGCCGATAGGCACCCCGAAGTCGCAAATAGCGGTAAATAAAACCTTCTGTCCACTCACCATCATGGTGTCCATAATTCGATACGTGCGGAACATCCGCAGGACAGGTATCGCCGCATGGTGGCGAAATATGCAGTACATCGGTGATGCAAAGGCTGGTACATACGTGGGTAAAGACCAGTAGGTGTCTCGGCTGCCATGCCAGTAGGTTGTGTGTCTTGACCACTTTGGTACAGGTTCGGCAACCGCTACTATGAAAACTTGAATCCGGAAGACGAGATTCCAGGTATGAAAACACGACGACTGTGCTATTTCTGGGCACTGAACTCTGCTCCTAGGTCGTCACCGATGGGTTGACTTTGCTCAGGTCCGTAACGGCATCTATTAACGACAACCAAGCGCAGGGCCTCAATCTGTTTTCGTTTCTCTAGCATTATAGCAACGCAACCCAGGTTCCTGCTGAATGGCACTCGTGGCTATCTCACATTCGACAGAGTCCACCACCTGAGGATAATGTCATACAGAACCTCTCCCCCGTGTGGCAAGGCGTAAGTTTACGTTATACCTCTGACCATCAGTCTTGCTCAGCCTTTCTACTAGCCCTGGATCGAGAATTTGACAGGCACGAGGGGTGCTTACAGACCTTACAACACTGTCCCGCCCAAAATTAATGCTTGGGAACCTAAAGTCGGAGCACGAGGCGAAGCTTCTTCGTAACCTACATCCATGTTCTGTGATGTCCTTTGAGAATATAGATACACGGTATAAAATCAACATATATCATAGCTGCTCTCCTATGATGTCCTCCACGACACGCTCGGCGATGGCGAGACTTGACGTTAGTCCTGGACTTTCGATGCCCAACAAACTTATCATCAGCCCTTTACTATGTGAGTCTGCGTAATCTGTCCGCAGCATGAAGTCTTGAAAGCCTGAAACGACGAGCTTCGGACGTATGCCGACATAGTCTGCTCTGAGACCCTCAAATGTCACCTCTGGGAGATACTCGGTGACAGCGCTGTGCATCTCCCCCATCCTTGATTCATCTGGTATCAGGTGTTTCCTCCAGAAGTCTACATTTTCCTCATTTGAGTCGAACTCCTCTGCGCTAGAGGGAGGGGATATCCATTCCAAATCTGGACCAAACCGCACTTTCCCTTGCAAATCGAGTGTAAGGTGCGTGCCTAGTGACTGGAATGCATGGCGATTCCTCCCTGTTTCTGGGCAAGGATATATGAGTCGGGTTATCCGTGAAATTCCGGGACCACTGTAAGCTGCATATGAGCCACGAGCAAAGTACATGGGAATGCGCGAATTGAGAGGAAGAAGGGAGTTCAGAATGAGATTTGCAGAGAGTCCAGATGCATTAATCAAGGTTTTTGCTAGGAGAGAGTCGCCCTCCTGTCCGTCTCCTGTCACCATCTGCACTACCCAGCCGTCGTCAGTTGGCAAACTTGTTGATTGCTTTGATGATTTATAAGGATCTACGCGCACAACCCGCGTAGAATACACGAGTTCGCCGTTCTCCGAGTCCAATACATCTTTCTCGAGGCTTTCCATCATAGCGTGCGAGTCAACAATCCCAGTCTCAGGACTCCACAGTGCAGCTGTGATACTGTTTGCAAGGTCTGGTTCGAGTTCACGAGCTTGTTCGCCGCTGATGAGTTGTGCGGGAAGGACGTAGTCGTCGGAGCTATGTGGAGGGGAATGTTTTGGCCATTCGAGTTGCTTGGCTTTGTGGAAGAGGCTCTCGACGTATGGTCTTTGGTGTTCGTGAGCGACTACGAGTTTGCCAGTCTTGCGAAAAGGGATGTTGTACTTGTTGCAGCGGTCATACAATAGGTGGCGACCACGTAGGCATAGTTGTGTTTTCAGAGAATCTGGAGGGTAGTACAGGCCTATAGCAGACATGTGCTTAGTTTGCCTTGCATTGCGGTCTGCTCAGAAGAAGATAGGGCACGAACCTGCATGAATGACTTCCGAATTGCGGGAACTATGGCATCATGAAATTCAGCTTTCGAAGAGGATGGAGACAAGTACAGTCCTACCTTGTTTCTTCTCCAGCATGTCCGTGTCTTTCTACGAGGTACGTTGACTTGTTCGGGAAACGCTCTGAAAGACGCGATGCAATAGCCAGACCGCCGACGCCTGTGACTCTGACTTATAGTGATATCGTACGCAGCTAAACTAAAATATGCTCACCTCCACCCACGACGAGAAAGTCTACGGCAGCTTCTGGAGCCTGGCGACACCAATCTTTGTGAATGAACGTCGACATGGCCATCGCCAGCATTTGTGAGCACCGTACCTTGTATTTGAACCTATTGTTCGAGTTCAGAGCAGCGGTGAGGCCCCTTATTTTCGCTACTGCAGCCATGGAGAGGTATTTGAGGCAGAACGAACGTCAATGAAGAAGGTTTTTGATACCCGATGCTGTTCAGCTGAAGCTTGACAGGAAAGTGATAAATGTCAACATGACCATGACGGCGGCCCGATCGTGGCTTGGACTGGTATTTTTCTTATCTTATCTCTTGATCGGCGCAAAAGCCATAACCGTGACACTGAAATCGAGTCTCTGCTTTTCGTTGTGTCGCCACCATGTCTTCCCAGAATCCAGCTCCGTTGCCTCAACCGGTCTCTGTCGATGATAAACTCGCAGCCTTCGACTCTATCCCGTTGTTTATGAAATCCCTCCCAACGGAGGACACTACTGACGTTGCTCTCGAAGCATTGCAAAGCTTGGTGCATGAGGGGACACCGGATGGTGGGTGAGAACTCGATGTAATCTTCTAATTTCCTGCTCATTGTTCCAGTTGAACATCATAGAGGTCGCTCAAAACTTCAAGGAGCAAGGAAATGAGTATTTTAAAGGAAAGCGATATCGTGAAGCATTGGGCTTTTACACCCAGGGTGTGGACGCGGAACCAACAGATCCTGTCCTTCGAGAGGCTCTACTATGTAACCGCGCAGCATGCAATCTAGAACTCAGTAAGCTTCCACCTTTGTTTTAAGATTATCTCAGTCTCACTTTACCATCACGCAGAGAACTACGGGTCCGTACTGAGAGATTGCTCACAAGTCCTCAAGATTAACGCTCACTCATCAAAGGCCTACTTTCGTTCATCGTCGGCCTTGCTTGCATTGGAACGAGTAGAAGAAGCTCTTGATTGTTGTGATCATTGTCTACAGTTTGATCGTGATAACCAGGGTATCAAAGGCGTGCGTGAGCGCACAGTCAAGATGAAAGAACAGAAAGAACGCAAAGAACGAGAACGGCTTGAAAGGATTCAGAAAGAAGAGGAAGAAAAAAGGCGGCTCAAGGCAGCTTTTGACGTAAGTCTGTCTGCCTCGTAAAGCAGGGTATTTATTGATGATCCTGATGCTACAGGACCGAAATTTGGTATCGATAATAAACCCACAAGGGCCTTCAGACAACCCATACAAGCCTCACTTCGAACCACTGAATAATTCAGAGCTGATATTCCCTGTGTTTTTCCTGTACCCACAATATGCGACTTCGGACGTCATCTCTCATTTCGCCGAAAATACCCACTTCTCTGCGCACTTGATTCTGATGTTTCCTCCAGGAGCTCCGGCACCCGAATGGGATAAAAAGGGGGAGTATGTGGTCAGCGATCTAGTTGTGTATGCGATGACGCACCGAAAACGCCTGTTGAAGATTGGAAAGAGAATGACCTTGCGGGATGTTTGCAATGCAACGAAAGAGAAAGATGGGGATGCAAAAGATGGTTTGGAGATCAAAGATGGGTGTTTAACATTTGTGGTGTTGGTTAAGGGTGATGTTGAAAAGAACTGGGTGGACGAATTCAAGAAAACTAGGGACGGCTAGCATTATATTGATGTTATTGAAATCTACCTAGACTTGCACTTGAAAAGGTGGAATCGTGACCATATTTAACACTTTCACTGCAAGCGAAGACGCAAGCGCTACTTGGGGTTTTGTCGTATGCCTCTCGCTCTTCGCCGACCATTAATAAATCATACACAAGAGTAACACGGCCGCTGGTATGGATAGGTTGTTGAAGCATGTGAGCTCATGTGAGTGCAGAGGAAATAGGGTAATTCCGTATATGGTAGGTGTGCCACGTGAGCGGTGTTGATGGCGTTGTTTGGTCGTTCGACTGTGGTGCACTATACGGCAAGACTCACCGCACAAAAGACATCGACGAAGGCGTCAAGCTCGGTGAGTAGACATTTCACGTTTATCTGCAGTCTAGAGTGCACGTCTGGCTACTACATGACAATTTGGCTGGTCAAATTTGAAGAAGGAATGCCAGAATGAGATGGATGGACGTATGTTGAGGTAGATGCTGACTTTTTTGATTCTGATCAGGCCTCTCTCTTCCATCAAAATGTCCGTCAACAACAAGATTTTGCGCACCGCTAACGCGCCCACTACCGCCCCCGATGAGACTGAAACCAGCGTCGCTCAAGCTTTGATTGACCTCGAGAACAACGTCCCCGAACTCAAGACTGAGCTACGTGCCTTGCAGATTTCTGCAGCCCGTGAAGTTGATGTGCGAGGTGGCAAGAAGGCCATCGTCGTATTTGTGCCTGTCCCACAATTGAAGGCGTTCCGCAAGGTCCAGCAGAGGTGCGTAGGACTCAATATATTCTTACGGGAAAGGCAGCGATAGTGACACGCATTTCGCACCGTTAGACTCACCCGAGAGTTGGAGAAGAAGTTCTCAGACCGACATGTTGTATTCGTTGCTCAGCGCCGGATGCTCAGCAAACCTACCCGTAACTCGCGCGTGAAGCAGAAGAGGCCTCGTTCTCGCACTCTCACCCACGTCCACGAGAAGATCCTTGAGGATCTCGTGTTCCCTACGGAGATTGTTGGCAAGAGGACTCGGGTAGCGGTCGACGGATCCAAGCTGTTGAAAGTGTATGTGCTATGTGACAATATGACCCGATCACCGATTGAATATTATTTCTAGGATCCTCGACTCGAAAGATGCTACGTCACTCGAGTACAAGCTTGATTCGTTCTCGTCTGTGTACCGCCGCCTGACAGGGAAGGATGTGGTGTTCGAGTTCCCACCTGTGGTCCAGGAGTAGAGGATACAGAGCTGGCACGGCTTTTCATGACATGTCACCCCTTACTGCATTTCACCAAAATATATGGCCATGCCCGTTATGTGCTACTCTGAGGAGGTGCCATGAGTTGCTGTGAATTTGAATTTATGAGCAGGGCTGCTGCTGTGCCCGATGTAAGACTAAGACGCCCAGCACGATGACGAATGTTTCAGAGAGTAGCTAGCGGCAGCTGAGGCACCGATATGTTTTTGTGTGGCTCACCCGCCCATTCTGCTGAGCCGAGTGATTTCGGCACGTGCGTTCCGCTGACTGCCAGGTTCCGATTTGACGGTTCAGTTGGATTCAGTTCTCTTCTTGCTCTCTGCATTCTTCCGTCTTTCTTTCTCCCTCCTCCCCGCCCTTGCGGCATCCGTGCGCGCCTTCAAAGGTTCACTGATGGCGGATTATCCACGCATGGACCCATACAAAAGGTTTAGATACGAACAAGGGATCGATGCCAAAATAGTTGTCATGGGTAATACAGGTTTGTATCCTCACTATATTTCACTTCAACACGTCTTTTCTTCTTCTTTTCTTCATCTCGTGTCTTTCCATCTTATCCGTATCTTACTTACTGGTTTGTTCGCTCAGGTGTTGGCAAGACCAGCCTGCTACATCGGTACACTCAGAACAAGTTCGATCCCAAGAATACTACTTCTACGACTGGTGCTTTCTTTGTCACCAAGAAAGTGTATGTTGACGGTCTCAAGGTCAGGCTCCAGCTGTGGGACACTGCAGGCCAGGAGAGGTTTCGAAGTATGGTGCGTAACCATCGTCAGATGCCACTGCAGTTGATGCGAGCAACGGACTAATTTTACCATAGGCACCTATGTATTATCGAGGAGCCAACGCGGCTCTTCTCTTGTATGATATAACGAATGCTTCTACGTTTGATGATGTCCGGGGTTGGCTTGAAGGTTCGTCACGCAATACCAGCACTCAAGACATCATCTCATTAAATAATTTGTTCATTTACCTTTAGAATTGAAGAAAAATTGTCCGCCTGAGCTTATCATTTATATTGTGGGGTCGAAAGCAGACCTGCACAACCATCGACAGGTCACCTCTGATCTTGCCCGTCTATCTCTACACACTTGGTTCCCCCCTCCACGACCCCCAACACCACCACCAGTCCCACCACCTCAGCAGTCAACATTATCATACATTCGCCCGAGGTTCACGTCATTTACTAGTATCCGCTCCGTTCCACTCAGTGCTCCCACAAAGTCTTCACCACCTAACAGTGCCTCTTATCTCGATCCAGCAGTAAGCCGTTCATCGGCTTTGCAGCGCAGTAACACAGGACCGGGTCTCCCTCGGTCAAGGACGACTGGTGGGGTTAGTCTCAATCGAGCCAAGACAACGACCGAGGGGACTCGGTCTACACAGTCACGATTCGGTTCACATTTCGGGATACAAACAGGGGTGTGGAACGAAGTCGTCGAAACAAGTAGTAATAGCAATAATGATGACGAAGATATTGAAGAAGAGGAACCAGAGGAGTGGGGTCTTCACAAGGGCATGGAACTTTTTGAAGTTTCGGCTAAAGATGATCTAGGTGGGTATTCTTGGCTTGTCTTGTGACCTCACATCTAACTCTTCTGATCCGCTAGGAATACAAACTCTTTTTGACTCCCTGATTTGCTCAATTATCGAGAGGAAGGACACTATCGAGCGAGAGAACGAATTAAAGAAACGAGATAGCGTTTTCTTATCATCCGTCAGCACACCAACGTGGGCCGCACAAGCTGAAGAAGAAGAAGCGCGAGAGAAAGCACATTCGCGGGGGGGAGGATGGAGCTGCTGTTCATCGTAACGGCGCGGGCCGCCCGATTCTTCCTCATACTTGCTATCTCGCTTATCCCCCCTATCTGGCTCTCGTTGGCTTCGCTGGCTTTAACCTACCTTTTTGGCCCAAGCTCCTGTTTCAATGATCTCTCATTTCGCTTGTCCTTCCCCACCCCCTGATGCTATGTTTATGCGTCCATGTCATGCCTTCCCTTCGAGGATTTCTGTTGTCCACCTTTTCTTCTTTCCCCTTACTTTTATTCACTTCTGAATTATCTCCTTATACCATATATACTATTACGCTAGGAATGTGCATGTGTTCATAGTCAATGCAATCTTGTTCAAAATGTATTATCTTTTAAGTAAAGCCTATAATAAGCACATTGATCCGTGGAATAGGTGTGATGAATGATGAAATCTGCCGCATTAGACTGATTAGTGCTCCTTGGGCTAAGTCGCAGTCTCAGAAAGGGAGCCCCCCACTTTTCATTCTCCCACCTTGTCCACTATGTCCCTCCTTGGCCCCAACCCTGCTGAAGGAGGTCCATACGACGAGGACACTCTTGTCTGCAAGCCTGATCACTGTTTTCATGCTTTCGACACCTTGTATTGTGCACTCACCCATAAGAAGCCCATTCCTGCCAAGTTTCCCGATGATAAATAGTGTGCACTCAATCTTTATCGATATCGTATATACTGATTCTATGAACGTAGTCCTCTGTTTGTGACATGGAACACTAGATCAAGCCGCCCTGGACGGGCTCCACGACTGAGAGGGTGCATTGGGAGCTTTGAGGCGCTTACACTGAGAGAAGGGCTGGCAGAGTATGCGTTGATCAGTGCATTTAGAGACTCCCGCTTTCGAAAGATTGATTTGAAAGAGCTTGATAGTCTCGAATGCGGGCGAGTATTTTTTGCGATGTGCAGTTATCCAATTTCTGATAATAACTCTGCTATAGGATATCTCTATTGACAGACTTTGAGGATGCTGCTTCTTATTTGGACTGGACAGTGGGCGTTCATGGAATATATATATCCTTCCCCAATCCTTCGATATACCCAACCTCGACTCAGTCATCCAATACACCATCTCCTCTATCCTCTTCCCCTTATCTCCCTCGCCTCACGTCCAAACACACACTCAACGCCACTTATCTACCCGATGTCATGCCAGAACAGGGCTGGGACAAGATCGAAGCAGTCGATAGCGCTATACAGAAAGCAGGATGGAATGGTATGATCACAGAGGATATTCGTAGAAGTATCACATTAAGGAGGTATCAGAGCAGGAAGTGCGTGGTAGGCTGGACCGACTACGTCGAATGGAGGAAACAACAGAACGGCGGTGACATGTAAAAGCGTCAATGGACATTTAAATCATTCCAAAGTATACAGAAATTAGCAAGAAATATGTACTTCTAAGATGTAGCCGAATAGACCTCTCTTGTATTTATGATTTGCTGTCGCCACCTTGGGCATAGATCTTCTGCCTCAATCTTTCCAAACGACCTCCCCATCCACCCCCGAATTTCTTCTCCAGCTGTGACCAGATCTTTCGCAGCTTTCCTGGATCGTCTCCGCTAACTTTACCAAAAGCTATCATGATCCAGTATATGACCCTTTCGCTCGGTTGGCTATCTGCAGGTAAATCCAAAAAGGTCTTGAATATTACATGCAGATTATTCAAGTCCCATAATTCCGAAGAAGTAGAATCCCCAAATGATCCCAACCTAAAAGCCAGTGTCGGAGGAGTTTTTCGAAGGCAAGGCTTACGACCATGACGGACAAAGCCAATGAAAATACCGCGGAAAGCAGCCAGAGTAGGTCTGTACAGCTGAGGCTGTCCTGATTCTTCACTAAACACGGCATTTGGTTCAAGATTCGGAGAGGAAAGCATATCTACAAAGACCTGCAATGCACGCATCAAGTCTCCGTGATATGCAAGGGATTGGATCATTGCCGTGTATGTGATCTCGTCAGGTATTACGTCCTTTGGGACGATGATGCCCTCGACATCATAGAGGTAGTTGATGGCTTCATCAATGTCATGCTCTCCTGCGTTAACTTCTGGGACGAAGTTGTTGCGAAGGACACGATAGATCGTTGATGCAACGTCTATTTGACGGTTCTGTGCATATGCCCATATACAAGCGTTTATGCCGTCCAGACCAATCGGTAAACCTTGCTCCCTCATTTTCAGGAGAGTTGAACGGACACCTGATAGCTGATTAGTCCGTGAAAAGTATCCGAGTAACGAGAGATGTGTGATTCGATTCGGAGGTAGCCCTGAAGAGCTCAGAAGTGAAGAGGCGTGCCTAATAGCGGCGGGTTGTAAAGAACGACCAGCAATGTAGAGCAAGGTGGTATAGCTAACAATGTCGGGGTTTAGAGGATCCTTTTGAGTACAGTCATCCGAGTTGTCCTCCACAGTAGAGGAATCTGTGGAGTGCGCGTTCACCATGCTATTGAAGATGTCTAACGCGGCTTTGTAATCTTCCAAGCTCGTTGTCCGCCATCCCTTTCCTGCACAATCTATCAAAGCGTTCCATTCCCAGAGATGAATGGCTCCGCCTGTGTTTCGGAGTGTGGTAAGTACTGACGAGAGTTGCAAGAAGAGAGTACGCGTTCGTGGTTTGGTTGATGCGAGGAGACGCGCCAGACGATGGAGGTGAGTGTATGGAATTACGAATTTTGCGTGCTCGTGCGAATTTTCTGTGGCTACGGGTAGAAGAGATTGGTATGCTTGCCACGATTCTGCAACGGAGTCTGTGCGTGCCATGATACCTAACAGTTCGAATCGAGAGTTCTTCGGTTGCTCTGGATAGATAGCCTCGATAAAAGTATCTGAGAAGTTGGGAAAACCTGAGATCGGTGTGGTGTCCTGGTGATCTTGACTGTCTGAGATGGTGTTGGTGGCGTGGCGAGACGTTACCTCTACGATGCCGTCTATGAAATGCTTGTCTGTTGTGAACGGGAGCGACCCGTCGACTTCTGAAGGGCCTAAAACAGGCTTTATGGAACGATATCGCCTTGTCAAAAGCTTGGGTTCGCTGCCATGCTTCAGGCACACGTTTTCTTCGGAACAAGTGTCGCTCTCCAGAGTGCCATGTTCTTCTCTCAGAAGCTGTACTCCGGTCCTTTGATGACTTAGGCGGGCATGACGAGGCCTTACAATGACATTGGGCTGCACATTGGAGAATAAGAACTGAGCTTGACGAAGCCGACATGGCAAGCGAATGACGGGCGAAAATCTCAGGCCTGCAGTGGACCCAGCTATCATGAATTTCCAATGCAGTCATCCTGGTCAAAAATCAGACGACATCTTTTGGTATAAATCATTATGGAGACGTACCGCGACCTGCACTGATCAAAGGATATTCAACGACGCAAGTATAACTTGAAAAGCTTTTACCAGCGGTAAGCTCAGCACGGCAAGAGCCTACGCCACCGATGTGGCTCACTTTTTTCGGCTGGCATTTTATTTGCTCACGGTAATTTTACTCAAAAGTCGTTGTAGCAGGTGTTGTAACAGAATTTACAGTTACACTTTGATACTTAATACACAAAAAATCGGGCGCATGCGAGACTGGTGGCATTGACAGTACTAAAGCATAGCATGCAAAAAAAGTATGGAAAACATGATGCCTAGGTAGTGGGTAGTAGATAACGTGCTTAATCTCGGGCCTTGAGCGTTCCCAAAAACGCGGCCTTTTCTTCGAATGTTTGGAAGGAACCGTGCTGCAATCAAACAATGCAATTAAACACGAGAATGAATCTTGTAGAGGACAGCCACTTACACCGAATTTCGACGAGGTATCGATGAATTTGAGTTGCACCTTCTCAAGGTCACGACGCGATGTGTGGACCATAAGCGATTTACGGAGAGTGATGACACGCTTCTTAGTTCCAGGGATAGAACCCTTCAACATCAGGTAGTCGTTCTTCACAATACCGTAGTGAGGGAAGCCACCCATCGGCGTGATAGCCTTCTTCGTAATGTCGGATTCGGTTGAGGCATTACCATCATCCGTTCCAGCGCCAATACGGTAGATCTTCTTGTTCAGCTCCGTACGGTGGTGGTAACCGTCTTTTGAAAAAATGTCAGTGGCTGAAGAACAGACAGTGTGCGATATCACATACTTTGACCAGCACGAGCAACTGAGAACATGACCTTCGAAGGATGCCAAGCACCAATACAGGCAACTTTACGGAGACCCTTGTGCGTCTTTCGTGGTAGCTTTTTGGTACCCCAACGGTGAGTGACACCCTCGAATCCGTGACCCTTCGTAACGGCAATAACATCGATATTCTCATCCTGCTCAAACACACTGGTAACCTCGACAGGCTTCTCGAACAGGTTGTGCGAAAATTCGACTTTGTCTGCAATCGAACCACCGTTCACCTGGATCTCCATCAGGTGTGCCTTCTTCTGACTGAGACCAGTCTTGCGAATTTGAGTGTGAGCAAGGACACGGACAACAGTGCAGTATTTGCGGATACGCTCGAGTTCACGGGCAGTGGACTTGCCATTATCCTCAGCGTGCTTCTTGGCGTAACGAGTGAATGCCTTCTTCTTCGAGCGGTACCAGTTCTTGTAGAAGCGACGTTTGACCTCGTCCGACAAGTGCGATGCCCAGACAGTTGTAAGGGTGCGGAGTCCACGGGGAGTCTCAACGTAGCCAACAACACCAACAACGATCAAAGGAGGCGTTTCTACGATTGTGACAGCCTCGACAACCTCACGCTTGTGCATCTCTGTAGGTTTTGATCAGCTGTGTTACTCTACACATAGAACACAACACGTACTGGATCCTGGACGGTCAAGATCACGAACAACATGCGTCATACCAGCCTTGTAACCCATCGTAGCAGTCAAGTGAACGGGCTTCTTAGGGTCATCCTGTCCAACAAATTCGTGCTTAGATCCACTTCACATGAAGGACACAATGCTTCTTACCCTAGGGAAAGACTTGACTTTTCCACGGTGGCGGGCAGCACGTTTACGGGGAAGGAAACCAAGAGAGCCGTGTCTTGGAGCTTCGTACTAAGATAAAAGGTAAATATCGAGGAGACAGCTTCAGCGAAAGCGTATATTTACACACCTTACGGTGACTAGAATACAGATACAAAAGTCAGTCTATCATTCCAAGTTGCTCAGCATTACCGACGACGGTACACACCTCATTTTGCTGAAATCTTGAGGACGTTGACGAGAATGCAAGACTTTTGCACGGTATGATTGAGATGGGAGTTGCCGAGCGGTGGCTGAGAGCGCTGTACAGTTCTCGACTTAGGTAATCGAGGACTGACTTCAGGGTTAGGAGTAATTCGTGTAGAAAGCTCCGACGTTTGTATTTGCTCTGCAACCTTGTAACTGTCCTTTCTAGCCTCAGCACTCGTTACAGCGACACAATTTGCAAGCTATAGGACGAACATTGTCGGATACTTGTACAAAAATATTAATCACAACATGAATCGAAGAAACCGACGGAACTAGGATTTGATAATTTTGAACTTTTCCCCTCCGGCTAGTATGTCCTCAGCCTCGCTTTCAATCCTCCTTAATAGTTCCTCGCAACTTGGGATATCATGGATCAATCCTAATGATAGGCCTGCTGCCCATATACCGTGATCTGGATCGCCATTCTCGTAAACCAGTCTCCCTCTCGCTCCTGCTACAAGAGGACGTAGTTCTTCGAATTGGGCACCTCCAGGACGACTTTCCAATGCAACCACCTCCTTCGAGATTTTGTTCTTGAATACACGTGTCTTGTTATTTAAAGTCTTGAAAATATGAACTGTGTCTGTTTCATTTGATTGGACCATTTTTTCTTTGATGCTTTGATGAATCGTGCTATGTATTGAAAAGCCATTTCAGCAGATTTCTCCAACGATTGCAACTCAGCTGTTCTTCACCTCTCCTTGGTACACATGATTCGTGTGCCTGTTAGGCGTGTCATCTACAAGTTCGTTATCTTATCGAAGTCTCCGACTTACCCATATTCACGCCCTGAGTGTGACTCAATCGTGAGTGGAAAAGAAGACGAACAATACAAAATCCACTCACTGAAGCACCTAAAGCCAGTGCGCCGGCAAGCCCTCTTCCGTCAGCCAGGCCTCCAGATGCAACGAATGGAACTTTCAACTCTTTCGCGGCCAGTGGGAGCTGGAAACAAGTTGCGTTAATAGCACATTCTAAAACAAGGGTAGGTCATACCAATACTATTCCCCCAATTTCTTCTTCCCAGGAGAATCCGACACCTGCAATTACTAGTGTCAGCCCACCATTCGAATATGACATGAGAGGACCGTGCACATTCATTGGCATCCAGCGTAATCACGTCTGCACCATGCCCAATTGCTGTCTGGGTAGGATCACTTAGCGGAGTTCCCAAATGAGCACATAATCTAACCTTGGTGTCTTCAATATTGACACCCTTGTACAAGACGATACAACCCTCTGATTTGAAATATGCAATCAAGCTGCTGGCTGCATCTGAAGTATCAAAATGGTCAGCACTACAACAAATGCCAATCTGTGTAGCAGCGAAGTAGATGCTAACTGACTTATATCTCCAGCAGTCTCAAAGATACGCACTCCCTCGTCAATAGCTGCCTTGGCATAGCCTTGGTAGTCTGGAGGATTTATGGCAGGTAGCGTGGTGATGTTGACAGAGAATGGTTTAGAGGTAATATGCCTCATCTCACGAATAGCAGTGCGAAGAGCATCTGGATTGGGTTGGCTTAGAGCCGTTATATTGCCTGTGGCCGGTTTGGTACGGTGGTATGAATGAGAGTCAGAAAGGACTGACCAAGGCCACCTGCATTCGAGATGGCCGCAGCTAGTGGAGGAACCCCGACCCTATCAGTGAGTGTGGATTATCTCACTGGTGAAGGAAATGACATCGGTAGGTGATAGGAACATACCACTGCATAGCAGCCATGATGACGGGTCTGCATAGTGCCATGTAGGTTGAGTCGGTGCGTGGTTTGTCACAGTATCGTTACTCACGCTCGAATATTCAGAACATCCGTCAATGGCGTCTGGATAACCCTGCTGGGAGCACTAACGGAGAAACGCTTCGGGGTGGTGAAGCCATGTGCGTTATTCCAAGGTATGACGATACGCTGCGCCGAAAGAGGCCTACAAATAACGGTGTGCATGGATGGTGAGGGATGTTGCAATCAAACCAGCCGCATTATGAAGACCACCAGAAACGAACATGTACTACTAGCAGCGGCGGAGGGTCGTAAGGGGAGTGCCTAAAGCAGACTAAATCGAAGTCAAGATGACGGCACTCAGACTTGATTTGATGGCCAGTTTCGAGATATCTTTCAAATCTGACTGCGTTGACAATTGTGATCACAACAGAGCCGCAGTGCTAACGGCACGGATCATTGCTCGAAGCATTGGTTGACTCTATTCGACGTCAAGCTAGTACTAGTAGGGTCTTCCTGTCTGTCATGGCATGCATTGCCGTTGTCCCCATAAGTAACCTCCTATTTCCTCAACCAACTAACGTTAGTCTGGGACTTTGCATTCAGAATTATTGTGAATTTAAAGGGCTCGATGCTAACCATAAATCTTCGAAGAGATATTCAGCATCCGAACAGCCCATTCATTGATGCTCATTAAGGATGCGGCATCTCTAGGTTACGTTGGTATCGGTCCCGTTGGTGTCACTGTCAGCATAATAGCTGAAGTGTGATCCCCTGGTAGAAAGTGTGATGCGGCAACTCAATAAAGCTCGTGAACCTGTATTGCGATCTCTGAGTGGAGGCGTTGTAAGCTGCACATGGGCTCCACACTCTCCACGCTAACTTCGCGGCGGGAAAGGTTGTCCTTCAAGTTAGTCTGCCCTAGGCATACCAGATCAACAATAGCTAGCAATATATCCATTTTTATTCCTTATATTTATTATACATCTGATAACATACATATCTTAAGTCTCGTGACCAGAGCTAGGACGGAATGCGTCCGAGTTTGACTGCTTCCCAAAACGTCTGGGTTCGAGACTAACATATCTTCGGCTTTCTTCCTTTTCCCCCTCACCTCTCCCAGATTAGAAAAGGTATCGACCAGGCAGCGTCCGAACAGATCGCGACTCGGATGACGGCAACATTATAATATCATATGAAAGAATCTGCAGCATGTATACCCGCGTATCTGTCTTAACCCGAATGAAGTTAGTATGGGACAATGCACTCAAGCACCTTTCAACTAACCATTCCTATCTTTACTATGTTGTTGATATGGGGGAAGGCACGAGGCAGAATTTACGACCTAAATAACTATAAAGATTGAGTAATGTAGGTTACTTGTTTTACGAAGTCCCTTTCTACCAAAGAGTTCCTGACGCCGAGTCGCAGACATGATTTCGACATTTATTAGAGTCGCCGCAAAGGTTCCCAGCCGTCGTGTTGCTAGCGTATTTCCATTATATGGTTCAAACTTGACTTTGCAGTTCTCACCGCGACAGTTCTCGTCTGCCCATGCTGCTTATACCCAGCAGCTCAAAATGAAGTCTAAACATCCGGGCCCACTTGGTGTGGCCGCAGTTGTCAAGGCCTCCAAGGATCCCTCCTTTACCCCACGACCAAGTATTTGGGATGAATTTTCTATCCCCGATCGTGTAGCCATTGTCACCGGTGGAAACCGTAACATTGGCCTGGAAATGGCATTGGTGCTGAGCGAGATAGGTGCAAGGGCCGTCTACTGCATCGACCTTCCGGGGCAGCCATCTGACGAGTTCAAACTCACGAAAGACTATGTGGCTAAATTCGGCGGGCGTTTGGAGTACGTTTCTGCGGATGTAACCAATCAAGTGGAGATATGGGACAAAATCAATAAGATAGGGGACGATGAAGGCCGAATAGACGCCTGTATCGCTGGGGCAGGTGTCTTGGGTAGAGAGGTGGACTGCTTAGATTATTCCGCAAAGGCGTTAGAGGAGGTAAAATGCTAATTTATACTATTTGATATGTTACGTCGATGTCGATGACTGGATCTTATAGGTCATGAGTGTGAATGTCAATGGCGCTCTGTTTACGGCGCAGGCTGCTGGTAAACAGATGATTCGTAAGTGGATCTCCCTCTCCCCCCGTAAATTTTCGTTCATCGTAATGATATAATCCAGGTTTCGGGTTACCTGGTAGTATCATCATCAACGCGTCTATTGCAGGTACAACTACAATAAAGGTCAGTTTCTATTGGTTAGACTCGGGCTTGTATAACTGGTGGCTAAACCCCTTATCTTCAGGGTCGCCAATGGGTGGGCTACAACACTAGTAAATCTGCCGTTCTGCAAATGGCGCGGAGTATGGCCTGTGAGCTTGGCCATTTGGGCGTACGTGTCAATACACTTTCAGCGGGACACATACGGACAACGTACGGGTGTTGCTTTTTGTTGTTTGGAAGAAATCTTAACTAACGAACAAGGATTACTTCAGCTTGTTCAGCGACGTAGTTGAACCGGATTCGCAAGTATTCCAAGAATGGGCTGGTCGTAATCCATTGGGTCGTCTTGGTAGGCTTGATGAGATGCGTGGGGTAACCGCATGGTTAGCAAGTGATGCCTCGACTTTCTGCACAGGTAGCGAGTATGTTCTCATTTCATTATCAATATCAATATCTCGTGTACGAGCTCATTACGTCTGTTTCCTCCCTAGTATTGTTGTTTCTGGTGGTTACACCATCTGGTGATGAAGAGCGGTGTTCAAGAACAAAAACTCGAGAAGAGCTAGTGTATCATATTGAGAGCCTTGATAGTTATGAAGAATTTTGCAAACGAACTTCCAATTAGCAGCGATGCTACGCACATTCTGTACACTCATGTAATACATTATTTCAGTAGGAGATTTATCGCACGCAGTTATTTAGTGCCAAATTGGATCCAGAGTTGAATGCATTCCTCCCAGTAGGACTCAGCCTTAATCAACAAGATATTGAACATCATCTCAGTCTCTTGAATTAGGTCAGCAGCTGAAGACTAGGACTCAGCTGCGAATGCGTTGGAGCGAAGCAAAAAAAACTGTAACGGTGGAAATTATCCAACAAACGGAGCTAAAATTACATTTCGATACTGTACACTGTTTACAGCAAGCATCGTACATTAGTTGATAACTTGGTGATTTGATCAATCCAATCAAATGAGGTCGCTTTCCACCTCAGCCATTCTTACCCACAGCCCACCCTGTGAAGAACGCAGCAGTTAGCGTCAGAAGGGACTCGATACACGACAAAGACAGATAGCCTCCTTAGATCAGGGATTAGGAGACTTACATGAGCATACATCGTAAGATGCATCTTGGGGTAGAACTTCTCAGTCGCTTTGCGGCCTTCGCTTTGGGCCCAGGCTACTGGTGGGCGGGTCTCGGGAGATTGTGCCTCAGGGGCGAGCTCCATTGAAGAGAAGTTCTGTAGTAGGCGGATGAGCATGAACGACATCTCATTGTATGCGAACTAGGTCAAATGTATGTTAAATCAGAGTGCCGCGGCAGAATGGTGCACGCACCTGTTGTCCAAGGCAAATACGAGGTCCCGCATTGAAGGGGAGGAAGATAAACGGTCTGTGAGTCAAGTATTTGTGTAACCTCTCATCGAGGAAGCGGTCGGGATCAAACTCCTCAGCTGTGTTCGTACAAGAGGATGAGCATCAAGTGAACTAGGGACACTTGCGCGCATGCTCACCATCTGATCCCCATAGGTCTTTCCTGCGGTGCATCAGGAAGACAGAATAGGATACACTAACGATGTAGGATTAAATGGATGTAAAACATTGATGGAAAATGACAGCGTACCTTGTCTTTCCAGGAATATATAGTGGTCTCTGAGTGGGATCTGTGGAAGGCCAGATAGTGGAATTGACACTTTCACTAAATAATCAAATAAAAAGATGTCGAATAACCAGAAACAGATCCTTCAAGTCGTTACATACCGAACGTTGAAAGGACTTGATATATTTTCCGTCGATGAGATTAAGCTAGGTGACACGAGTAAGCAACACTCACACAGCAGGAAAAAGTCTCAGCGTCTCTAAATGTCCGGGGAAAAAATTAAAATCGTGAACAAAGATTAACAATGCAAGCAAGGGGTATACCATTGATAACTGCGCGGAGGTACTTCATCTCGCGGATATTGTCATAGGTAGGTCGGTCAGTCGGACCAATTTTCGTTATGACTTCCTCTTGAAGACGTTTGAAGACGTGCGGGTGCGTAGAAAGAAGGTAGATGACGAAAGTGAGAGTGGACGCAGTCTATGTTCAAGAGACAGGCAAGATGAAGGCACTGAACAGCTAGGCTATACATGAAAAACGCACGGTATCTCGGCCAGCAATCATGATATTTAAAATCTCGTCCCTGAGGACTACGGGGTCTACGACACATCAGTTATATAGTATAACAAGTTACTAAGGAATAGAAAGACAGTACCAGTTGTCAAACGGACTAAATGATCAAGCAAAGTGTCATCATCAGACAACTCTTCAGTCTTCTCACCGGACAATGAAGCCGCCTTGCGCTTTTCAATAGCCTCCTTCAGTATCGGTTCGATATAAGCGTTGACAATGTTCATAGGCTCTTCAGTTTTATCTTTGAAGAACTCAAACAGGGGCCAGACCCATCCTTTACGAGGGCGTTGTGAGATGATATACTGCGCCTGCCCAAATGCTTGAGCAAAGTCCTCCGCTGTCTTCGCCTTGCCACTAGGTGCCTCGGAAGACGTGACGTTATAAGGATAGGGAAGCCCGGCAGAAAGGCTGTGCACGCAGCTTCCAAATAGGAACTCTGTAGCAGAATCAAGTGTAAAACGGGAAATGACATCCTACAAAATGGAAAATAAATATTAATGTCGATAAAAGCAAGAACACAATACCTGAAAGTCGACTGGGTATCCGGCGCGCAGGCGCAACTTCATTTGTTTAATTGCATCTTCACCATGCCGGTCAAATATGTTGAAGTGACTGATCCTGTCGTGACTGAAGAACGGCCGGGTCATAGAGCGATGGAACTTCCACATATCGCCTATATGGACATTTAAATCTACACCGATGCTTGAACTTCACGGCGCCTACCATCCGAGTTAAAGACACCAGTTCCGAGGACTCTCAGCATCGTGGATCTGAACTTCTCGCCTTCAAGTTGCCCATGATGAATTGGTCAAAAGAAACACCCAATGTAACTATACACGAATCACCAACCTTTTACGTAGTTTTCAAAATCGCTAGCCAGTATGGCCTAGGAAATTTAATCCTTTGAATTTGATAAAGTATGAAAAAAAAATCGCACTTTGATATGATTGGGCTCGATTGTGAACATATTATCCTCAAACATCACTCGGAAGTTGAAAGTTGGCCCAAGGTTAGCAGCTGTCTCAGCGATTCCATCACCTAATTTGAAAGATCAGTAACGTCAATCTTAAGTCTCTTGATGATCCGAGTCACAAGACAATACCTGGATATCCGGTTCTGAAAAATTCAAGCAGTTTCAACATAAGATCGATGTTGCCGATGTACTCCCCCTGCATGCAGGGGACCGTGCGAGCACCCATGGAAGCCACTTTACGGCGGAGGAGAAACTGGGAAAGCTGAACATGTAGAATGAGACCAACTGGCAAGCCGATGCCTAGACCAGATACCAACAGCCAGGTTGGAATGGTGACACCAAAGTCTGAGGCGATGTGAACCAACAATGCTACACCAAAGCAGAGGCCAGCGACGACAAAGAAGATACGGCCTAAGAAGACAATCCCTGGTGCATTCAAGGCCATAGTATTGACGAGCTAGGAAGGCTGAAACTTGGGGCTTAGAGAGATGATCAGAGCGATTGCCAATAACAGCGAAACCCTCACACCTTTACATATGTTTTCCATCGGCTCCAATGCGTGTTTTTGCTCCGACGTCATATCCGTGTTTCTGTCAGCCACATACCTAGGAATATGTCCTCATTTCAGGTCTATTACGGGTGCAGAGCGGCGACAGTAGGATCATATGAGCAGTGCTGACTAACAATTCCTGTCTTTTCAGCGTTTAATGGCGGACTCTGCATCTAAGCCAGGCGACCCATGTCTGATGATTGTTGGAGGGATTATCATGATAGCTGCTGTACAAAGACCAACAGAGTCTCCAAAAAGTCATCCAAACATGAGCTCCTTCGCCAAGCTGGTACTAATCCAATCCATGGACTTTTCCCAGCCCCTATGGACATATTCAACCCCTTGCTCGATACATTCCCGAGTCTCAGCCTCGCTTGACCACCCCAATATCTTCGTGAACATAATCCAATGGGCACCCATCCCCAGCACGACCCTAGATAGGTCTACTTTCGCCAAGCTAGCGTATGTCTTGAGGTAGGTCCGTCGGAAAACATCGCCGATAGATGGATTTTTGAATCGAGAAATCAAGAAACAGTCCCCAGCAACTGTAACAATGTCTGACGCAGGTGAACCATATCTGCACATGTCCCAGTCGATGACCCACACCCTTTTCAAAACTTTACTCCCGTCAGTATTGTCCTGGATGTCGACCAATATATTGCCAAGCCAAAAGTCTCCCATGATAAGCGTTTCTTCGCTGGTCAGTGCTTCCTCCGTCAACATATTCACCACCGTCTGTAGTAATGGGTCGGTGACACCATACTCCGCTGCTAAAGGGATTATGCTTCCATACTCCACACTGCTGTATGCCTTTCTAGCTGGAATATTTTTCGATAATCTGAGACGTGCGACATCATTGTCACGACCCCAATGGTGGAGACTAGCGATAAACTCTGCCAATCTAATGGCGATGGTATTGGCGATGTCGACAGGAGGAGGAGGTTGGGAAGATAGGTAATCCTGAAGTGTAGGGATCTTGCCGGCGTCGTCCATTAGTAAAACATGATAGTTGGCATCATAATGGAAGACAGTAGGGACAGTGACGAGACCATCTCCATCCAGTAGTCCACTTTCTGCAACCACCTTGAGAGCTTGATACTCGAACGTCTGTAAAGAGATGAGTGCAACCGAAGAAATCGATACGACATAAGACAAACCTGCCGTTCAACGTCAACCTCCGTGTTCTTGTCACTAGCAGCGTAGCCTTCCGCATGCTTAAGTATAAGACTCGTGTGTCCTTGGTACGGAGTGTTGAGCTTCACGCGCCATACAAAGTTGCGATAACCGCCACTTAAGATATGAACGTCTTCAACATCAAACGTCGTATGTTCCTTCAGATACGCGCTGGTGCCATCTGCTGTGGTAAGATCGATTGCCATCACGATAATCGAGGTACAGTAGTCGCGAGTCACGATATGGATGGTAATAGTCGAGATGCACTGTGGTATAGATAGGAAGATAATGATT
This sequence comes from Serpula lacrymans var. lacrymans S7.9, assembly GCF_000218685.1. NCBI lineage: Eukaryota > Fungi > Basidiomycota > Agaricomycetes > Boletales > Serpulaceae > Serpula > Serpula lacrymans. Next base: position 667,542 of record NW_006763293.1, on the reverse strand, counting down.
TACTTTCATAAGAGTCCTTATCGCACGAGTAACATCCATTTTGGACAACATGCCAAGCATGGTATAGCCAAAGTAGAAAGGAGCGTCTGCCTCTATACGTAGTATACGGAGGCGAATGGGACCCGCTGTAGCTGGCACCTTCCATAAACGCGCTATAGTCACGTGCGACTATTGTAACACCTCCCCCACGGTCACGGTCGCATATACGTTCAAGTTGAAGGATTCTCGACAAACCACCTTGGACAGTAACGACAGACACGCTGGGCAAAGGCCCAAATCGACATGGCTGAAACATCAGCCCCATCATCACCACTTTTATCTGCAATAAAACGTGCCCCCGTCACGTATGGGAGTCGCAAAAGACTTGTGCAAGTAGATGACCCAGATTCTTCGATGACCCTCGCCGGTCAGAGCCCAACATCACGCGAAGAGACAACAGGATTGGCATATGAGGGTGCCAACCATGGTCCTTTTTTGCATACTGACGTGTCGTCTGCGTCTCAGTCGTCAAACATGACGTGTGCAGCTGACGACGAGGATGAGGACACTTCCGGGTCTTTCCAATTCAGTTGGAAGCAGAGAATGAAGGAAATGGACGAGGAAAGTGACGACGATGATCATAACGCGCAGAAAATTGTGGACACTACTGCTATTTCAAATCTGGAAGTACAGAAGGCACCATCTCCCTTTGTCAATCGTGAAAGCGTGGATACAGCGCCTCCTTCTCCTAGAGGTGCCGAGTTGACACCCGACGGTTTCTTTGGTGGCTCTTTATCAACTCTTACCAGTTCTCTACCAGATTCATCCTTTACAGAATCTTTCGATGAATTTCCTGTTGCGCCACCGCGGTACAGAGGGAATAGAATACAAATTTCCGATCGTGAACCTGACGAAGTTGGTGCTTCCTCCAGTGCATCACCGACAAAATTCCCTATTACCACACCTCGGAGAGACTCTCTGTCCAGTCCACCGACTTCTGAGGTTGACATGCCTTCCCGGATTATAAAGATTGACAAAGGGAAGGGTAAAGCACCTGTACGCGATGTTGCGCCTCTTCAATTTGATGACGAACTCGTTTCATCCGCTGTTGCTTTGTCAAAGGACCATAAGGGAAAACGTAAAGAGCAAAATCGCTCCAGGATTAAGGCACGCTTCGTCCTCATCGTATTTTGTGTCAAAACTGGCTGCTAATATAATATTTGAAGGCACCGACGAAAAAAGATAGGCGAGAAACTGCCTTCGAGAAGACTCGCATTCAAGCGAGCAGAGCAGTTGAGGTACAACGTACCGAGGATCGCAACAGGTATACGTTGACGAGAATTTTCCACCGCGTAAAGTAAGTCAAGTTATGTACGTGCTACGGTATTCGTTCAAACATGTCGAAAACAGGAATGACGGGGCCTTAACAATCCCAACGCAGTCGCTACCATCCTCAGATCCTATTTTGCCGTTTTCTTCCTCGCCAGGTGCTGAAAGCGCTCAAGATGTAACGTGCAATGCCATTCATTTTGGTGCTCCCGCGGGCCTTCTCGACCCATCACCCCAACTTCCGAGTTTATTGTCAGGAAAGGAAGACATTCGTGCTGAGCACGATGCAACTATGCTCACTGTCGTAGCGCCAATCCATTCTGACGATGAAGAATTACCGAACCTGGGAGAGATGCTTGTTAAACAATCACCTCCTAGCGATCATACAGGGCGTACACAGTCGTTACATCATATCAAGACGCGGATACTGGAACAGCGTTCGCAGCTACCCATGAGCGCGGATAACAGCGATGACGATCTGGAGGTAGTGCCAAGTGACAAAATGCACGTTGTAGCGGACAAGGAAGCGGCTAAACGCAAATCGGAGAAAGTTCACGGAGGGCCATCAAAGGGGAAAGCACGGCAGTCGCTGTTAGGAAAGTCGATTGACGTGAGCCCTGTCAAGAAGAATAAGCAATCTGTCCCACCCAAAGATTGGATGGGGTTTCTACGAGAATCCGCAAAACCCGCATTCCAAACAAATGCTAAGGCGAAGAAAGCTCAAAACCAGGCAGAGCTGAACCGCTTCATGCTGCACCAAGCCGAACAAGCTAAAATGCGAATTGTCGCGAATAAGGATCGAGAGTGGAAGGAAAACGGTGGTCGGACCCCGGGTGATCATGTCAACTTGGAACAGCAGCATTCTCTGAATGAGAGCTTTACACGCTATGCAGACCAGGGTCTGGAGGCGGCGAATATGGTCGAGCAAACCAATCTCAGCGAGCAAGACAGTGACAGTGAAGATAGTGATGAGGACTATCAGCCGCATATGAGAGGGTCAGGCAGCCCTGAACCAATGGAGAACAGCGATCAGGAAAACCAAGACGTGCCTGAAGATAAAGAATCCAATGAGGACAAAACCGACGAGGAAGATAATGTGGTGGTCCCTCGACATCGAGCTCCTCGTCGATCTGCAGCGCGGGTCGTTGATTCAGACGATGAAAGCGAGAATAGACCGCTGTCCCGAGGACAATCAATGGGTCGCATTCTTGTCCCCGATACATCTTTGATGCAGATTTCCCAGAGTCCTCCACTCGCTCGAAATCACCGGTACTCGATATCTTCTTTGGACGAACAGACTGAGGATGAGAATGATAAAGAAAACGACGACCGTCTAATGTACGACAAGAGTGAAGACAAAGAAAATAAAGCTGTGGTCCGACATTCACCCTTGAATACCAGGTCTCCTCTCGAGAGTAGGCCAGGGTCTCTCTTCGCCTTAGAGGAAGGAGTGAGGAGGAGTCTATCAATGTCATCCTTGGAACCCAACCCCATAGAATCTTCTGGTGGTATTGTCGCACGATCGCCACTGAAAGAACTCTTAAGAGAGGATGAAGATCCATTCTTATCTCCCTCACCATCGAAATCTTCCTTCACTACACGACTGCAGCAAGCTGCAGCTTCCCATGCAAATACTGCTTCGCCGCCACCGCCGACTGCCGTATTACAGCTTGGTCTAGGATCGCCAGCAGCCTTGAAAGATTTTCGCACAAATCGATTTGATTCTTCTCAGTTTCCTGACACGGAAAACGATGAAAGCAGCGTGATCGGCTTTAAGCCGCAGATATTACAGTTTTCTCAGGACGTGAGCCTTAGCCCATCCCTAGCACCTTTGAACCCGCCACAAGGTCGTGGTTTCTCTCAGCTGTTTTCCGAGTCAAAGGTACGGATGACCTGGATTATTGTGACATCTTTTGGTTCATGTTTTCATTATAAATTTTAGGACAATAGTAGTGTTACTTTGCAAAAACCTGGGCTACCGAACGGCTTGAATGACTTATCTTTGACTCTGGATGTTGGGCTTCAGCCTGCGTTGGAAGTCAGCGGTACACTTCGTCGTAGGGCTGATGCCATTTTTGAGAAAGAGCAGGATTATGTTGTCGAATCAGCGAATCAGAAGCCTGGGCAGAAGGAAGTGCTGTATGTGAACGACCACGGGTAAGATCGATAACTTCCCAGGCAATAGCTACTAATATACCTTCTGATTAGCTTCCTCACGCAAACGCGTCCAGAAGCATCGAGTCCAGAAGTTTATCGCCTTGCGACTCCCTCTCAAATTGCTAGGTTGCGCTCTCCCCAATCTCGTGATGTGGCAAGTAGTCGACCTCCGTTACGGACAATTTCGTTTGAAGGCATAACTGACTCACCCGAGCAGTCTCTGCGGCGGTTACGGCGACGTAGTACATCACCTTTGGACACCCGCGGTCGCTCACTTGAACATGACTCAAGCCCCAGTGCTAGCCCAAGGCAGCAGTTACAAAAGTTAAACGCATATGACGTATTGGGCAAACATTCATCCCGTAATGAAAAGCGGAAGAAACTGGAAAAATCAGAGTTTGTTGAAGCAGAGGCAGAAGAGTCGGACGAGGAGCGCACGTTCGGTTTTGGTGGACGGAAGAAAGGGGACGACGATGAAGAAGAAGATGAAGACCAAGATAAGATTCTCGAGGGCCTCGTCGATGACGGGGAAGTAGATGTACAAGAAAAGCTAGTTTTAGAGAAAGTCAGGTGCGTGTCAGGCTGATACGTTATTCTGAAGATTTGTTGAAATCATGTTTTCACGTACGTAGGGAGCATAGGGAGCAAGACGACCGCGATCTTGAAAAGCTTCACCGCGATGCCGTGGAAGGAAAATTCAGAACAAAGCGCCGTAATCGTGACTTTGGGCTGAATGATGATAGTGAAGACGAGGACGAGGACGAACGCGCTCGACGAATCAGAAATAATATGTACAAGAAACGCAAAATTGACGGCGACCATCTTGAGGCTTTAGGTTAGTTGATTACCTCGTTTGTTCTACTTGTTATTTGTTTAACAAACATTTTCACGCAGGTCAGAAGGAGGAAACCCGAGCATTTTATGAGGCATATCAGAAAGACCTCATCGATGATGACGGCCTAGAGTTTCAGCATCTCAAACAAGATACAGAAATGGTGGATGTCGATCAAGAGGACGACGAAGAAGATCAAAAAGAGGTAGTGTCATATGAAGAAATACGCGAACAAGTACAGAGGGTGGCTCAGAACAAAGAGGTGAATTGTCTCTACTTTTTACTATCTTTTGTTAATATTTTGTATGCCTACAGTCTTTGCGTGTGTTGGACCCTGAGGATGCTTCTTGGCTTGACGATATAGATGAAGAGGGTGAACAAAGTTTCAAGGTGGTATCATCCAAACCCACCAAGTCTATTCGGAAGGTAAACGTTGATCCAGCAGATTTCGATGCAGAGGTTTGTCCGATAAGTTTTCTGGAAAAATACATTCCTAACATAGCAGGAACACAATTATTAGCGACCGACACGGAACTTGGAGAGCGAGCAGCATAATGCTAAGATGATCTCGTGGGCGAGAGGTCAACATGGTCGAAATCAAGGAACTGGTCGATCCGCTGTTGGGGCAGCCGTCACCGGACACAGTAAAGCTAAACTGAAAGCAGGTGGAGGTTCTTTACGTACGGCACAATCATCAGCTTCCAGCTCGAACGTTGCTGATGGTAAGGTGAACTCCCGTAAACTCACCAAGAACTCCAGCTTGCTGGCTACTGTGTCTGACAGAAGCAGCAAATTCGCGTAGTGTACGTCTCTGGATGTGTGGCTTATGTCTATTCTGTCGAGTATCTGTAACAACCCCCCATGTTCTGTATGCACAACAATAACACAAGGATCAACCAAAAAAAATAAGTCGCAATGAAAACAAAGAGCTATATGCAAAAGTTGGTTTAGTTTGACCATGAAATAGAATGGGGTATGCTGCTGATAAGGTAATAGAGATAGAGAAGAAAGGTGTTAAATAGCGTGAGGACTGAGTTATCGCGTCAAGAAAAGAAAGAAGTTTTAATGGTGTTGGATTCCAAACTGCTTGCCGAAGCGTATCCACGGGGGACGGTTCATAGTTCTAGGGGGTGGGAGGACAAAATTCCTCGCTGCTTGGCGTGACGGCGTAAGGCTCCTGCGTCTGCGTGTACTAGTTTGCATCTGGGAATGGATTGTTATTTATGTCAAAGAGTTCTTCTCGACAAGGCTTACTTTATGTCTGAGCATGATTAACTTGGCCATACACGCTGGTGGTCCTGTTTCTCTAAACGGATTTCCTGGCAATGACAAATGACTTTAATACATAACGCAAGATTGGATATAAAATAGACTTACGAGATGCAACAAGTGCGATACCAGACTCATGAGCATCAAGAACATCGTCACCAGTCATGATTGACCTTCTGACTGAGGGAGAAAAGAGACAGAGGAGGAGCATGGCAGTCATAAAAGTTACAAAGAACATGTTAAGCATGTTGCTGTACAGCGACGCTGACGACCAGCGAGGCTGTCAGGACCGTGGCACGTCGTGGACGAGAAGGAAGATATGATTTGTTGGGGATCTGTAACGAAATATGCGCCCTAAGCTTCGAAAGGTGGCGCTTACATAAGGTGGTGATAGTGTTCAGTCACGCGATGATCAACTACTCTACTCGGCTCCCTGGGACTCCCCGGCCCTCCGGATATCGATGTGAAGTCTACAAGTGTCTGAGTTTGATCCGTATAAAAGTTACAGTACACCGCCCGCCCACTTTCCCGTCGCTGCTGCTCATGGCGGCAAGATGCTTGTCAACGACGACAGTGGCCGCCATAGGACTGACCTGCAAGGCTTTTCTCAATTCTGGTTTTTGTACCATTACTGTCAATAACCTAACTGGTTTGCTGGATGCTCTGAACAACAAACACAGGAATGAAGGCCAGGGTGTAGTCACTGGTATGTCATCGCTAATACATAGCTTCTGAATGCGTTCACTAACAATCTCCAAGTGGCTAATCATATCTCAGTGTATGATCTTCAGTATTTCTCTGATACGATTCTGAGTGTTCTCGCAGATTGGACGATCCAGTGACGTGGGGTATCCTTCCCTCCAGACTTTACCTCAATTCAAAAACCACAAGGTGGTCCCTGGGAGCCTCAGACATTATGTTTACAAATCCGTGAGTCTCATATCACCAACTATCTGCTTTTATGGGCAGCTATTGAGTTTCGTGCATGGTCAGAAAGTATCTTCTCCACTTTTTTTCGTAACGGTCAAGTATTAGAAACTTTCCGTGGAAAGGGTGTGTTTCAGCCTGCCGTGGATTCTGCCATCCACAAGTTGAACGAAGGCGGGTGGGTACGTGTAATTTCCTGAATATATCGGGGTTCTTCTAAGCCTTAACCAGTTCTACAGGTCCACCTTTTCGGAGAAGGGAAAGTAAACCAGCCAAATAGTTATCCATATCAAGCTGGCATCGTACGCCTCCCAAGGTTCAAATGGGGCGTGTAAGTGCCAACAGTTCTAACAATCCAATGATCATCTTTTTCTCATGGATTCGACCAATAACAGAGGACGCATATTAATGGAAACAGCAGTTCCTCCTGTTATTATTCCGATGTGGCTCAGTGGTATGGTTGTGATATGCAGAGCGTGCTGACACTGACAAGAACTTCAGGTTTTGACAAACTAATGCCAGAGCACAGATCATTCCCGTACAAATTCTTCCCTAAATATGGAGTTAAACTCTCCGTCACTTTTGGTGAACCTCTTCCTGCGAAAGAAATTACGTCTGCGCTACAGGTGATTCCTGGGATTTCACATAAGACGGATACAAATAGTGCGCATATAGCCGGAGATCAGAAGGGTCGACGCCATCTTGGCGATGAAACCAATCTGGGCGGCTGGATGGGAGATACAGCTACTTGGGCTCAAGATGCTCCACAAGTTGAGCTGGAGATGGGCGCAAGCAAACAACAAATGGAGATGATCCGAAGTCGTGCCACTGCCATCGTACAGCAGGCAGTCGAATCATTGGGCAGGAAGGTTTCAGGCTATACACTAAACAGGGAAATGGATATGCTCGACCAAGGCAGCAAGACCTAGTACATATTATGTTATTTGCTCATCATCAACACGTGGGAGTAGATTTTAACTGGAAAACAGAGAAACTAGATATATATGCATCGAAAGCACCCAAAAGATTGAATGAAAGAGTGAACACAAAATGAAAAATATCAAGTCGAGTGATATTCTAACACACGAGCAAGCTATCAAGGTCGGCCTGGCCCTCATAAAACCACGTACACAATCCCTACGTTCAGTGTATTAGCATTAGTATTTCTGCTGTTTGGACGACTAAAGGGAAAAGCTCACTATCATGACATAGAATGAAAGCAATATGAGGCCCTCCACCCAGTTCGTTTTGGAATCGGCAGTTACGTAGTTTACTAAAAAACATGCTCCAATTAAACTGACCACATCATAGAAATCTATGAATACAGAAAATGCAATGCCTCACTCAGCAAATTCTCTAAAAGTTGAAGTGAAGAATTTGAAGCATACCGAACAGCAGCGACATAGGCTTCCCAGTCCACCATCCCATGAGGACTAAAAATGGCATCCAAAAAAGCGTAAATTGGATGCTAAGATCGATGGTTTTCGATTTGGCAAGGGGAGAAGGAGGGATAGGCATTTTGTAGCGCACGTATGTATACAAGACCTTGATATAGTGACCAATGGCTATGGCTCCATCGGCTGAAAAGGAGACGATAGGTAAAAGAATGAGACCAAACCATCTTACAAAAATGATAAGTTTCAGAAGTATTATCAGAGGACGTGAATGCGCTTACTCTTCGGTTAGTTTTGCACTTTCCATCACGAAGTCGATGCTGTCCACTAGCTATATGAAGTTGTAAGTAGATATTACTTCGTGGTGAGAATTGCCATAACTCACCCACTCGGCTGTCGCTGCCATTATCCCTACGGTTACAACGAGGAAAGCAAGACAAACCCATGGGTTGACTTCCGGCTCCGAAATTCTAAGCTCGTGTTCTTTGCGCGTGAACTCTTCAGAGGCTTCAGGATCATCGCTAAGGACATTTTTTCTCCCAGGAGGTCGGTGAAAAAATACGCGAGAACAAATATAGCTGAAAGCGTCGATATTTTAGTGGAAGAAAAAAAGTAGCAAAACCTAGCTTACATGATCAGAAGCATGATTGCCATCCCTCTGCTCATGGCTAAGATGTGTACCTGGTTAACGGCCGAAGCTCCCTGTATAGCAGCAGCCTCGGATGAAGAACTAGAGACAGCGGTGGGGGTAGTAGGAGTTAAAGCAGAAAAGAATGCTGCTGGAAGTAAAAGAGCCATTACTCTATAAAGAGGTCAGATCTTATTAACGCCCAATTGTTCATCCACCTACCCAACAGTCAGTAGCGTGTGGTTCAGCTGTACGCGGGCAGACTCGAGTTTTTGATGCTTGATCCGAGCTCCTCCCGTTAAAAACGTAGCACCGGGAACTAGGAGGAGGTGTAGCAAAACGACACCTGCATTAATATGTAAGCAGATTTTTTTGGGGAGTGTGGAACGCTGATCGTAGGCTTACCTACGATGGTGGACTGCAAAAGCTTCAACCTTAGATAGCATCAGTGTTCAACGCTTCAAAACAACTGAGTGTCTGGTTACTTACTCGCATTTCTGCAGCAAAATTACGGCCAACGTGGCTTCCACTACGCTGAAATAAAATCAGCAAAAAGACGTGACGAATGGAGACAGTCCGTGCTGAACATACTTGTTCAAGGTGATTGAAACAAGTTCACCTAAGCTCTGTCCACAGTAAAATGCCATCTGTTCACCACCATATTCGAAAAGGCGTTCCAGGGGGACCATTGAAAGGAAGCACACTAAATTGACGGGGACGAGTAAATGTCAGCGCAGTAAATATCAAGTGGTAGAGAACTGCGCTTGACTCGGATAACGCACATGAGAAAGTAATGGAGGGATGCCATTCCAGAAAGTGGGACACCCAAGCGATCGGAATGTTGACTAGTAATATATTAAGCCCTGAAATGAAGATATAACGATGGTCAGCCTGTAGACAGAGGACAGATACCATAACACGTACATGAACTTAGAGCAATAGCTTTGATACTTTCCAGAATTCCAACCTTTTCCCGACCTTTGCCTCTGAAACGATCCCTAAAATGCAATATCGCATTTTCTTGTTCCAAAAAACTGCTCGGAATCGGGTCAGATAAAGCTTGTTTTGTTGTCGATCTATTTGGGCTTTCTTTCGAGATGGGCAACAGCACTATATCATTCAATTCCGCGCTCCTCCTGCTTCCTATAGCAGATTCCTCGTCGCTTTCTGAATCATAGCTCATGTGTCGGCCAGCGATCGTCCCATACACCTCTGTCATGATTTAGTTGTATTCGTGAGCTTGAAAAGTGAAAAAGAAATATGCGAAGTTGTATGCTTAGAAAAGAAAGAGAGTATTAAAGGCCACCACACGGCCAAGTGTATAAGCTGGGGATAGGAATTGCTGCCAGGTCCATCATCTCTTACTTTATAGCCCTCGGGAACGTGGGCAGCGACGACATGTCTTGGCTTGGCGTTAATCTTGATGGCAGTGTCCCGATGCACTGCTTCAAGGCGCGCGCTCGGGTAAGAAGTGGGTAACACGGCGAGAACACTATGTCAATATCATTAATATTGGTAGGCTTTGGTTACGTCACCGCGGCGCCGTGTGCAACGGGTTTCGTGGGCTGTTCAGATGATGGGTTTACTGTAATTATATATTTGCGATGCAGGCAACTATCAGGTACAACAATACAGTCATACTGGAGAGCAAAGCTTCGAATGGGTTCATAGGTTTGATCAGCAGGCAATCTTCAGCAATTCGCCTGCCACTGCCCCATCCTTTAATTATCATCCTGAGTAAAATAATCCACGTAGTCTCGCCACGCGGAATGTAACAGCAAAACAAACGCTTGGCCCTCAGGGCTGTGATTACCTGCATCAGTGGGTGAATTGAAAGTATAAGGATTGACGGTGTTCAGAAGCCAGCCGTTGGCATCCATGTTGTTCGCGATTGCACGTAGCGCCATGCTAGCGTCATGGATGTCAGTGGTATCATTCCTAACTACCGCCATTCGGTAAGTCACTGCGGCGAGGATAGCAGTGGCGGATGTATCGGTGAAAGAACTCGAGTCATCTAATGTATTGAGCAATGCTCCGTCTTCTTGCTGAAAATCAGATGAGCGTTAGTCCTTAAGTCGCAATGATTAATACATACCTGATAGTTCCAGGCGGTTTTAACAATTTCTTGAATCCAGCTGGTGAGGTTTGCCTGTTGCTCAATGAAATTCGATGCATGGGTTGACTTCTGGATTGTTTCCAATACACGCAGCATCCCTGCCGCTGCCCATCCATTGCCTAAATAGAAATTAAGCAATCATTCCGACTCTGACCAAAAAAAAAACAATTTACCTGTGCCCCAATGTGTGCGGTCCTGCCATGAACCAAGGGCAACATGCCTCCAAAGCCCATTAGCATCTCTTAGTTCATTACGATAAAGCCGACACTGGTCGTAGGCAGTCTGCAAAAGTGCTGCTCCCTTGTCCCCACCTTGTAAAGCTCCATAGTACGCGATAAAGGGAGGTCCCATGTAAACAAAATCAGACCTGATAAATGTGTTTATAGTGCAATCTCTACTGTGTACGAAAGCCAAGAACATACCAGAGCTGTACTTCGTCAGTTCTCTGAGAGATAGCACCAGATGGTGACCGTGGGGCATGATTAAGAAGATAGTCCAGCTGCTGGCTAGCAGCTTGCGAAAAAGAGTTATCAGTCAAATTTGAACGTGTCCAGTTTGCGAGGATGACGGAGACGCCAATGCCTTTGTCCAGTATGGTCAGCACATGAGATTGAATTCACGGCAGATTATTACTTACTAGCAGGGTCACCTGTGGCCTTATCTGGGGCTAAGGCAAGCATATTGGGCGATTTTGCTTTTATAACTCTGGGAGAAGGTTAGTAAATGGGAGGAAGAATAGATATCAGAGTGTATTACTTGGTTGCAATGTCGATCACGTCAGAAGGCCGGTGTGACTCGTTAGTAATAGGTGGAAATGCGGACGATTGAAAGACAGCCAAAGATGGCCAAGAAAGTTCCGTCAAAGCTTCTGCAGCAGTACCTAGCTCCCAGCTATGAACATATTTGTTTGAGAAAAATACCACATAGGTTATGCAACGATTACCTACCTGGTGTTAGCGGATGCCAATAAATTCATCCGAACATTTGTCACTGTGTCGTCGTTGAAACCCAATTCAACCATGTCAATGTCAACGGGAGTAGCTGCAATGGGCAGTGATGCAAGCGATATCGCCAATGAGCAAAGAATAAGGCAAATCATGGTAGAGACGATGGAAGAAAGACAATGGATCTCAAACGTAAAAACCTAGTGATATTTGTACCTGGTAGGGATTATGAGGCAGACCATCAAACATACCTGAAATCCGACTGAACTCGAATCAAGTTGCAACATGCGATTTGAACTAGCCTAGAAGGTAATGGGATGTGACGCATTTTATAGACAACTGCTGATGCTCCAGTCTTCCGAATTTTAGCGCGGCCTTGAAAGTACTCATAGCATAGTCCAAGTATGAATTATATATACGCCACAGCCATGCGTTGATTCAGAATTTTAGCCGGGGACTGAAAGGGCGGAGTTGGGCTTGGGGGAAAATGCCTAGTATTTTGCGGCTCACAGTGAGCACAAAGTCCAGTGTGGGATATGATACCCCAAAAGACAGAACAAGGAAACATTGTGCAATGAAAGGCATGTTTTTGCCTTGTTTGAAACAGACGGCGCAGACCAACAAACCACAATAACCAACAACACAGTCGTTAACAGGCGGCGTCAAATTCAAGTAAAGCCTTCCAAGTTTGTACCGCATTTACTACTTCGTCTCACTTCCTTCCTGTTCACCAACAGTGGTGCTTGAGTCATGGACGTTGTGAAGAGCGTTAGAGGTTATCTTGCGGTATGGGGCAAAGGTGGCGAAGCTGAGTGGTATGTTTTTTCTATGCTTTAACGATGGCGGCGATGTTAAATCACTCTCAATTTAAGTCGAAATATGCTCACTTCGCCTCACTGCAATCCTTCCGATCCCAGTTGTATGGATGTACTTTCTACGGCTTACCATACACTTCTTCTTTCCGTGTTGACGACTTGGTCGCCGAAGAACTCACTAGCGCCCCAAGCTTTGGTGACTTTTGTTCAATCAGTGCTCAATGCGCTGCCTTCCTCTTCTTCGCCTTCTCAGTCCATCAAGTCTTCGCATGCTGCACTTTTCGGAGAAATTTTAGTGGATATAGTATGGTCCATTGACACACAACTGGATGAACTGCATGCGGATGCGAAAGTGGCTGTCACAGTTGCGGAACAACTCGCCGTCGCCGCAAGTGGCAAAGACGTGAAGGATACACCCACAAAGGACCGTTCTCTAGTGCCCAACAAAACCTCGAAAGCGAAACAAAATGTCGAAAAAGATAAAGAGACGCTGTGCGACCTCGTCAAGAGATTTTTGGTGAATCCCTTTGTGTTCTCGTGAAAACCTTCAGTCGGCTCATCCGAACTATTCAGTCTTTTGGGATTTTGGATTCCTCGGTCTGCCGCGAACGTTTAGACTTGGCACTATTAGCAAACGTCGGGCTTATCTCGGACAGGTCTACGTTTGATAAAAAAGAAATTAGAACCAGAACTGGATTGTTGTGAGTAGGCCTTTGTTTGATACGCGCATTTAGTCATAACAATGTTCCGGGTTCATAAATATAGCTACAAGCAAAACAAGTTCAACTTGCTCCGCGAACAATCAGAGGGGTACAGTAAGCTTACTGTGGAATTGACGAGTAGTTTGGGCCCCTCGCACTCACCCTTGGATGCTTGTCCGGTCGAAAGCTATTCGTCTATTGAAGAGCGTGCGCGTCAAGTCTGGGAGAAAGTTATCAGTCTTATTGGATACTTTGACCTCGATCCAAACCGTGCCCTGGACATTATTTTGGATGTCCTCTCGATAAATCTCCCGACTCACTATACATTTTTCCTTGCGTTACTATCGTTCTCGCCATGGTCGGGCTCCTATCGGCGGCCCATTGAAGGGAAAGAGAATGGAGCCATGAGCATAGACTTAGTCCCCGGGAAATACCAGGGCAAAAACCTTGACGAAGTCCTACAAATCGCTGAATCCTCTTCAATGGGTGAAAATTTTGTACCTTCCGTTTACGAGGCTGGTAACAATTCTCGTGTTCTCGCTCAAGTGCTGGGCTTCAAATTTGCGTACTACCAGGTCCGTGCAATAGTCTAGGCTATATCATCTCGCTGACTTTCATTTAGCTGCCAGAATCCGGTGACTCTCACCCTAAACAACTTTATCTCACAGCGGCTGTTTTGATTTGTGAAAATATCATTACGCTGGAAGATTTATATCCGCACGTGAGTTTTACTTCGAGCCCTAATCTGTGCCTCAAATCTTCATAGCTTTTCTTTTTCTTTTCACTTAGATGGCTCCGAGCGACGAAGATATGGAAATATTCCACAAGGATTATCTAGCAGAGGTTCAGAATCGAATTGCTGGAGCCAAGGTTAGCCAATTAGCAATGGCTGCACCTTTAGAATCAGCTTCTGGGACCAGGCCACGACCTGCAACGCCAGTCGAGGTGAAAAAAACTCCTGAATTCAAAGCGCCAAACCAGAAGGCAGGGCTGCTCAGCGCACTGCTTGCTGTTGGAGCTCTCAGGCCTGCCTTTGCTATAATAACCAAGTTTCCATGGCTAGTCGATGCTCATCCTGAGATCGCCGACTTAGTACTGCGTGTACTCAAACTATCAATTTCCACGGTCTACGATTCTACTTTTGTTCTAAAGGAGCGGAATGCCAGCTTCACTCAGCCTCGTACTCGTTATGGCTCCAGTAAAACCTCGACTGGACCATCTCGTAAACCTCAATTGACGCTGACAGCACCCACTCCACCAAGTACTGCAACCACGGATTTTGTTTTCTTTTTTCCAGATTGGTCTCAAAGTGTGCCTTTATGCCAGTCTTTGGACGATTTGGTTGATGTTATCGAGCCGCTAATGAGTTTTATTGGGTTGCACATCTCGCGTGACCCATTATTCGTCACGAAATTTACAAGGCTAGGTCGTTCGCAATTGATGTCCATCGTGAGTCGTCCTATGTCGTTTGAGGTAGGCCCAGTTGACTTTTTATTATTTTGATTAGATTCCTCTTGATCCAGTAACAAAGAGACCTAGTGGTGATGCCGACCCATCTCATCCCATAAGGCTATTCTGGTTTAAAGTTCTGCGATTATACTTGCTTCCCGCTCTCCCTTTGATACGAGGCAATGCCGTGTGCACGGTAGAAATCTGGAATATTATTCGACAGTATGAAACTACTGCTCGGTGGAGACTTTACGGGGAATGGAAATCATCTACGTATAAATCTCATCCGGAATTACGCATTCGCCAAGTTCAGGCCGATCGCGAGTCGAAAGGAATATTGCGTCGCTTATCTCATAACACCATTGACACCCTATCCGGCACTGTCGCGAAGCTTGCCCATTCCAATCCATGCATATTTTTCACAAATGCCGTTAATCAGATCATGGCTTACGACAATTTAGCAAATGTGGTGATCCAGGCATTACGCTATGTGACGAACATGGGTTTCGACGTTTTGGTCTATATCATACTCGACGCACTTTCGAATCCAAACAAGGACAGAGTGAAAGACGATGGCGTCAACACCTCTGATTGGTTGCAAAGTATGTTTTCTGTCTTGTGGCGGCACGCATCTGATTAAACATTTTGTCAGGCCTAGCATCCTTTACAGGAATGCTTTTCAGGAGATACAGCGCTGATTTAACGCCTGTCCTCAAATATATTGTCCATCAGCTTTATAATGGGCAAGCGACGGACATAGTTGTTCTTCGAGAACTCATTTGGAAAATGGCAGGTATTGAGCCCCTTCCCAGTCTGTCTGATGCTCAGATTACTGCTATGGCCGGAGGACCTGCCCTACGCATAGAGGCGGTGGCATCTACTACTCGAGGTGCACGACTTGATCCCGGTGATGCCGTTCTCAAGGGCCCACAGCGACTTGGAAAAGCACTCCTCGATTCGTCTCTTGCACTGCCTCTACTCATCCAAGTGGCGCAGCAACGTCAATCGTGCGTCTTTAAAGCACCCAATGCTCATCTCAAATCTCTTGCCAGTCTATTTGATACGGTAAGGCGTGGCTCAACTCCTTTCTGCAGCTTTACTCAAATAAAATGATTGTTCTTGTCAGACCCACGGAGTGTTACTACAGTATCTCGAGCTTCTTACCTCTCCAGCAGTCATATCCCCACAAGACTACGCAAACAAAGTTTTACCTTCTTTAGCAAACTTGGGGGAGACGTACGGTATCTCGGCTCCGATGTGTATGCAGATTATCCGGCCTATGCTGAACACGATACTCCTCGTATGTACCTGCAGACTCGTCCCTTGATCTAGCCTAATGTCCGATACAGAATGCCGCCTTATCCATGCAGGAAAAAGAACGTCTTGCAAATGAGGAAGCTGAGAAACGTCTGAAAGCTCGACTTGCAGCCAAGCGAGAACCAAGTACTGCTACGTCACGTGTGGCATCTCCCAATGGTGGCTCGCAGAGTACCCCCGACGATACTGCTACCTCGAAGCCTATCGTATCTGAAAATGTTGGTGAGGACGTTAACATGGAAAACGAGATTAGTACTACGGGATCTTTGCCGATGACCGAGGTATGTCAAACATACCCAACACACATTCAGAGTGTTTCAATAATGTATGTAATTCCAGAGTCCGTGGATACCTGAACTAGCCGCGCTTTTCGAAGACATCAAGAAAGTCGGTAGGACAAGCGCTCTCGATATCATAGGGTGCGTGTCTGGTACAATTTTGTGCTCCGGTTGCTCAAACCCGTTGTAGACCTGGGTTTTATATTACCTTCTGGCAGCTATCTACATATGACCTCGCACCTCCAGCAGCCAGATACGATGAAGAGGGTGCTGCATTGAGGACACTAAGTCGCCAAGAAGATTCAAAGTATACAGCAGCAGATCGTTCCGCCGATAGAACCAAGAGGCAGATGGCGAGTTCTCATCGGGCCAAGCGTGATCGATACAACACTTTTGTTAACACACTGGCCCAAGAGTTTAAAGAACAAGCGGCTTCCAGAGTTTTCACGATGAAACGACTTGCTCGTGAGAAGCAACACTGGTTTGCTCATAGTGTGTATTTTCTTCTTCTTTACGCTTGTCTTACACTTGGGAGCTGAATGTCTTCTAGCAGATTCTCGAGCGGCAGTTCTAGCGTCTGCCGTGATCGAACATTGCATACAACCTCGCTGTCTCCTGTCCCCTATGGATGCCGATTACTGCGCGCAGATAATCAAGGTGATACATACTCAGGGAACACCTGGATTCCCGACGCTTGTATGCTATGACAAGGTTGGTTATAGTGATCCATCAGTTAGGAAGTTTCTGACGCTTTATATGCTAGCTACTTGGTGATCACGTTAAAGCCATCGTCTTCTCCTGCAGTGAATACGAAGCGAAAAACTATGGTATACCTCACCGTCTTTCCCGATTTACTAAATCGCTCATACATCTGTAGGCCGTTTCCTTCTTGGAATATTGTCAGACCTTTGGAAGTGGGCACAAGAAGAACCCCTTTTCGTCCAGGACAATCGTATCAAAAGTGGAGGGAAAACGATCTTACTTCCCGGGTTTCAGCACCGCTGGTCGAACAAAACGACCATCACTCAAGAAGACTTGTTGTCTTGGGGTGGGTTCAAGCAAATACTTCGCAAATGGCATAGAAAATTAGGACGGGTAAAATCTTCGTCTCTCATAATCTTGCTGCCTCTGATGCTGTACGATTTTCAGAGCCTGCTGAGTTGTATCGAGACGGGAGAATTCATGCACGTTTATAATGCTATCATCGTCTTGAAAGAAATCCTGCCCGTCTTTCCTCTGGCCACCGTAAGCGATGCCGGGCCTGCTATTGACAATGTAATGGAGAAGTTCTTGGAGAAAGAAGAGCGGGGAGATCTTAAAATACTTGGGAGAGCGTATGTCATTTGGCACGTTGCGAAGTTCCTAACTAATCGAGTCTATAGTTATGCTGCCAGCCTGAAGAAACGGGAAGCTTTATGGGCGGTGCCTAAACCAGTAGTTGCGAAGGTACGAGTCAAACGACCTGGTTTTATCTTCCAAATCTAATCACAAACTCAGCCCAACGGGTTACCCATGTCGCCCAAGCCTGCAAGTCCTGCTGTACTTTCCTCGGAAAAACCACGCCCCAGTTCGGCGACAACTAATGGCACAAGTACTGCATCTGCCTCTTCTGCATCCCGTCCTCAGACTCTACCTGTCTCGTCTCAAGGCCCGGGTGACAAACATAGTACAATCCCAAACACAGGCACGTCCAAATTCGCTATGGAGAAGTACGTTTTGCCTAAATCCCATTGTCACTATCTAACTTGATCATCTCATATTTCTAGTATCCCAAGACCTGAAAAGGTCAAGCGAGTCAGAACAGAAAAGAGCAGCGAATCTCCTGTGCCGGACACGGACAGTAAAACTACGTCAGCAATGGATATCGATAATGTCACTGCGGCGAAAGAGAAAAGACCAGAAGGAGGTGCGAGTCGTTTGCTCCATATTAAACCGCCTAATAGTCTCAAACCTCCCTTACGTACAGGCAGTCCCATTAACCCGATGCTTCATGGTAGTAAGGATTCGTCTACAAGTAATGATACAGGACGACCATCTAAATCTACTCCCCTTGCTGCTCCGTCAACGTCCAAAGACATGTCTCCATCACCTCGAACCCCAGCAGAACCGCCACAGACAATGCCGCCTCCTTCTGCTCCTAGTCAGACACTGTCAGCTCAAGAATTGCGTGAAACCGCCAAGCAATCGATTAGTCTTCGGCCTCCTGATAGGGTAGACGAAAAGAGGGAGCCTCGTAGTCAGACCGGATCCGCTGCACCTTCACCATCGCACCGTCGTCGGTCGCCTTCCCCTGCCAGTCGTCCTGGCACTAGAAATGCAAGCGTGGAGAGCCGTGCTAGTGGTGGACGAGATCGCTCAGACCGCGGAAGCCGTGATAGTGACCGTCTTGATGATAGGTACCCAGACCGTGACACCCACCAGGAGCCCCGCGGTCATGCGGATATGAGACATAGAGATAATGTGACGCACGGCCGAAGTGAAAGGAGTACTAGAGACCGGGTATCTGCTCGTGACAGCGAGAGGGAGGCTGATCGAGAGAGAGATCGTGGCCGGGACAGACATGGTGATCGAGAGCGTGATAAAGACCGAGATAGAGATCGGGAGCGGGACAGGGATAAGGACAAGGACAAGGACCGCGAACGCCGCGACAGAGATAGGGATAGAGACAGGGAACGAGACAGGGATCGCCATCGTAGAGACGATAAAGACCGTGACCGTGACTCGAGAAAGGAGCGAGAGGCTTCTACCAGGAACATCCCACTCAGCTCAAGTACTGCAGCACCTGATAGTCGCAGTCTTCCTACTCGCCCTGATCCCTCGAGGCATCGAAGTGCGCAGAATGGCGATGATGGGCTCGGCAAGAGAAGGCGACCAACTGATGATGAGGTACGTGTCACTTTCTCATGGTTATTGTTCAGCTGTCAATAAAGCCTTTCGTAGGCCGATCGAGGCTCGAAGCGTAGCTCTCGCAAAGACAGTCATCGAGATGATCGCCCGCGTCGACCTTCAGAAAAAGATAGCCACGATCGTCCTCGTGAATCTGACAGGCGAAGGACGGAACGAGGCACCTCGGAGGCAGATGCTCGGGGCCAATCTTCTGAGAGGGTAGGCATTCACTCGTGACGATCAGCGTCACCTTACTAACTTACGAGTTATAGACGACTGAGAAACGCATTCCAGAAGGTCCGAGGGACTTGCCACCTAGTACCCCATCGGCACCAAGAGCAATGTCATCCGTGGATGCCTCGAGGGGTACCAAAGTTGAATTGCCAGCGAGCAGAAGTGCTGATTGGAAGAGCCAGCGAGAACACGGTCCACAAGCCTTTAACACGCCGTCAGGGGCTGGCGCAAGTCCGGACACGGCACCCCAAGGCCCTGTCAGCTTACGTTCTCGGATAAGTGACAAAGAGGGGTCTCGCTCGCTTCCTCAAACGCCTATAGGCCCATATCGTTCTGACCCTCCACATAAGGACGATGATCGTGATAACAGAAAACGAACTTTATCCGGTATGTTGTCATTATTGTACTACGTAAATGACCGCTGAGTGTTTTTGAAGATCGCGACAAAGATGTTGGTGAGGCGACATCGGGTGCAGCTGACCTTACCACGCAACCACCGAAACGTCCCAGAATCAATCGGAATCGTTATACTTCCCACCCGTCGAATACCTCGGCATTGGCTAGGAAGCTTTTACCCATCGATCCTCATGCCGGGGATAAGACGCGTACCACGAGAAAGGACTAAATTTGTTCACTGCATGACGTGTATCATACACCACCACCACCACCACCTATATATCTATTGTTACAATTCATTGTAGTATAGTGATTCCGAATTTGATGTGTCAAAACCTGTGTGCTCCACTCTATACATGATACAACGTTGAGATAAGTCGAGAGATAAAGTAGTAAATAAATAGATGCAGTGATAATGTTGGACTCCCGAGTTGAATCGATTATGCGAGTTGAATCGCGGTCTGTAGAGTATGAGCATCCGATCAACTATCTGCCCTTGATCAACGTAAGGAACTCCTCGCGTGTTTTTTGTTGGGTCCTAAAGCAGCCAAGCATGCATGACGTGACGGTGATTGAACCAGGCTTTTGCACCCCACGCATTGTCATACACAAATGGCTACAAAGGCCCATGAGCGGGAGAAGACCGATAAGTTAAGTTGAAAACTCACGTCGCTTCCATGACTACAGCTACCCCACGAGGTTTGATCGCCTCCTGGACTGCAATGGCGATTTGCTTTGTAAGCCGTTCTTGGACCTGCAAACGGCGGCTGAATGTTTCAGCGATGCGTGCGAGCTTGGACAGCCCGAGAACGAGCTTGTTGGGAATATAGGCTATAGCAACCTAATAATAACGTGAGTGAGATATGAGAGTTCCATTGGGGTGGGCCAGCCGGCAATCACATACTTTCCCAGTGAAGGGGACCAAATGATGTTCGCACAAACTTGAAATGTCGATATCACGGACTAAAACCATCTCGTCATGGTCCTCCGCGAAGACGGCATCGTTTATAACGTCTGAAACGGCATGAGATATAAGAGCTGAGTGGACTAAAAAAAGGGGGGGGGTGCAGATGAAGCATTACCCGCTAGCCTCTCCTCATAGCCCCGTGTCATCCACATGAGAGCCTGCGCATAGCGTTCTGGTGTTCGCAAGAGGCCCTCACGGTCGGGATCTTCTCCAATACATTCGAGAATGGTTCGCACGGCAGAACTTAGCTGCTTCTCGCGGGCAGTTCGTTCTGCAGGGGTTGCGTTGAGACGGGATACGGTGGACTTTGCTGAAGGGGGAGGTTAGGTTAGTGGGGTGGCAGGGAAATGAAACTGACCGGGCCAACCCAGACCATTGGGATCTGGGAGAGGGCTTCCTCTCTCGGCAGGAAGTGATGTGAGAGGGGTAGAGACACCGGAAGCCGGACGAAAGCCGTAACCCTCACGCAGAAGAGGAGGCCAGGAGGGGCGAAGTGAGGTCGCGGAGGGTGAAGGGGGCTGATCGTCGTTGTGAGTGCGCGAGGCCAGCTCCAGTTCACCGCGCTCAGATGGATGGTGATCTAAAGGGTCGTGGATTGGGTCGGGAGATGATGTCTCGGGATGGATGTCTCGGTTGCGTAAACCATCAGAGAGGAGATGAGCATGCGAAGCCATGAAGCGAGAGATGAATGTTTGAGACCAAGACGTATTCTAGCCAGAGTCTAAGGATATGAAAAAGTTTTATGGCCGGGCCAGGAAAGGGAAGGTGGAAGGGAGACGGGGCGGGGCTGGCCGGGAATACAATAAAAAAATAAGATCGGGTGTAGTGGCCGTAAAGGGATATCTGAAGGAAACGGACAGGGCCGTCGCCGCCAATCCGTGTGCTGTGCCAGTGGTCTCTCTATCAGATCCTGCCTGCTCACTTCCACGACCGCCTTTCATTCCATATCTGTGTTAGAGTTTCATTATCCTTTCTTCTCACTAGCCTCTGCAATGTCTCGGGACGGCTCTCCCAAAGTCGTCCTCCTCCCCTTCTCTAAATCACCTCGGATCTCAATTCATGCAAAGACCGATCTCCAAACAAAATCCAGTCCTGACGTGAACCACCGAATGCTGTGGGCCCAATCTCTTCTTATACTCTCTCCTCCCCGCTCACAGATCCCCTTCCTGTCCCCCTCACCATGTGTCACCACCCAAAGCTTCACCACAGCCACGCCCACCACCTCTCTCCTGCTCGTTCCTTCAGACGCTCCAAGCCTTCCTCTCAAGCTGACCGCGACTGCGTCCACAATGCCTGGCTCGCTTCCAGAACAGTCCCCACCCGCAAGAGCTCGTATCTCGTCCCTGGTGCACAGCGCCCCTTGAACAAACCAAACATTAGACTGGCTTATATCATTGCCCACAAGTGCGCCTTTGATCTCGTCAAAGTCCTATGGAGTCTTCATCCCGTCCGTACCACCCTCATGATGCTCCTGAACATTGTGCGTGGCTTTTTTCCCGCTTTCAGGGGTTACTCTCAAGCCATGATAGTAGATGAGGTCCGTCAGATTGTCTTCCTATATTAATCCTGCTTCTTATTGACGAAGCTGTCGTCAGCTCCAAGCTTTGATCTCCTCAGGCCGTTTCACGTGGTCACGTCTCGTAAAGCTCATGACTGCGGAAATCCTACGGCGCGCATTGGAGAGTTTAATCGACTCTTTCGCGTATGTATATATTTAGCTCGCGTTGCTCTACTTCTTTCCTAGCTTACCGCTCATAGAACAGTACGACCAACGAAAATATCGTTCAGGAGTCTGCCAGATTTTTTGTAGAATATCAGCAAGTGGCACAGCGGCTTCGACTCGATGTTCCAACGTTGGCAGACCCCGTTGTGCGCGACTGTCTGCAAGAATCTGATCTATTCGTGAGGTCTTTCAATGGCATGGGAGGCTTTGGACTACTATCACCGTTCGATTTTGTGCAGTTGTTCGCATTATTGTCGGAACTTGCTTCACATATTCTGGTGCTCCTCTCTTTGACAGGAGGTACTAATCTCGGTGTTCTATTGCTCTCCGTACTCTCCGCCATATTCCCCTTGCTATTAAGCCGCGGTGGTTTCGGTTCGCTTCATCCCGACTCGTCTTATACACAACAGGAGGCTCGTACCGCTGAACGTCAGGAAAGGCTACGTAACTTGGCCCACAGTGACTGTCATCGCCCCGAGATTTTATTGTTCGGGCTCGGACCATGGATACTACAGTCTTGGGCCAGTGCCCGAAAGTCGATGCTGTACGCTGAAGGACCTTTGTCGTCAAAGCAATCAGTTTTGCCACATTTCCTCGGTTCAATCAACATATCTGATTTACTATTTGCGGTACAAAATGTGAGTTTTTCTTTGCTGTCTTTTCCTGCCGAGCTTTCTAACATGCCCTGAGAAGATTCCGCTGCTTCTGATGCTGCAGTCCTCGTCCTCGTCGCTAGGTTCCTTGGCATTGTACCGCAGCTCCATCCAGTCCGTCGTGTTCACCGTCGGAAATCTCCTCACTACGACGCGGATGGCATTCCAAGGAATATTTCTGATGGGCGCTTTCTGTGCTGCCATGAACATTCAGCCAAAACTGGAGCCGGCCGATGAGGAAGTGGAGTGTTATTCTTCACTTCCCAATGGAATGAAAATCGAAGCAAGGTATCGTTTTCTATATCCGATGCTACCACTTGCATTGGCTTATCGCCGCACGACGCTCACAGGCACTTGTCGTACACTTACCCCGGTAGTAAAGACGCCTCGTTGAAAAACGTCAGTTTCACTTTAGAAGCAGGAGAACGGCTTGCTATAGTCGGTTACAATGGTTCCGGTATGTATGCTTGCTGAGCTCATTCCGATTCGTTGCTCTGATGGATTTTTTGACGTGTAGGCAAGTCTACGCTCGCAAAAGTCATCCTACGCATCATAGATTTTAGCCAGGGGGATCTCCTTGTCAACGGGGTTGATGTTCGTCGGTTCAGCCCGAGTGAATACCACCGTCGTGTTACCACGGTTTTCCAAGGGTTTTCAAAGTTCAATTCAACCGTCAGAGAAAACGTTGGTTTCGGATATATCCAGAAGCTAGGCTCGCAAACCGCCGTCGAGCAGGCTATACGCCTCGGTGAAGCGGATACATTCGTCGACTCATTACCAAACGGCCTTAAAACAAAGTTGGATGCTTCAGGTTTTGAACCGATGACGTACTCATCGACTCCGAGTGGCGTAAGCCAACCGTCGTCCTCGCGGGTGCATCATGGTCTGTCTGGTGGCGAGGTACGCATCCGTTTTGCTGTGCATGTTTTGGCAAAAATAATACTGAGAAAGTTTTTTTGATATGTAACACACACACAGTGGCAGAGGATAGCCATTTCACGTGCCTTCATGAGAGCTGATCGTCCGGAGATTGATCTCCTCCTATTCGACGAACCAGTGGGTCGTGTTTCGTGCCTGTGTTTTGTCCCCTTCCCCCCCCCTTACTCAGCCTGCACAGACATCCTCATTGGATGCACATGCGCAGAACAGGATATTTGACACTATAGATGAGGTATCCCGGTCACCTTCCGGGGCACGATCGAAAACCGTCATTTTCATAACACACCGCCTGTCTACTGCTCGGCGCGCCGATAAAATCGCGATGATGGAAAACGGTGTAAGTACCTTTGAGCTGACTTTTGCGGTTTTACGTTTAATAGCCGTCTTGTTTGCGTAGACTATCACCGAATTTGGATCTCATGAAGCATTATTGCAAAAGGGCGGTTCATATGCCACGCTATATCAAGCTTCCGTATGAGCCGGACCTATCTCACCGTCATAGACCGACCGTGACAATAGCATTGGCACACGTGAGGTGTTTTCTTATTATTATGAACGACATAGACACTATCCGGACTACTGACCCCCCACAATAGTATTTTAAACTCTAGAACTGTAGACTATATATTAAATCAACTCTCGCATCGAGTGATCCATGTACATTACAATGCCATCTCGTATAAACGCATCAACATGGCCTCCGTCACTAACGGCATTGCTGGTGATATGAGCGGACCTTTCCGAAGCGCCATACACGCCCACCAAAAGACCAGCGTCTCGGATGCCTTGTATTAATGAAGGGACCTGAAGCTACGGAAAATACAATAAGTCATGCGAAGATAAGTACTCCATGGCCTTGGACGTACCAGCAGTTCGGCATCAAAAAATACACCCAATAGGTTATTCGTTTTGGCGAAGTCCACACCTGCGCCGACACTGGATAACCAGGTACTGCTGCCATCTTCCGTACACCCTGCGCGCAGCAAGTTCGACCCAGAAAGTGACTTTCCATGTTGTCCGCATTGTGATGCCAAAAAGACAGGGTCTACAAGACCATTGGGTTAGTAAATTTAACTGCGTGGGTAAAATTGAATGACAATCACAATTTGGCTGCTTCCAGTTCAACGCGGCGCATACGCGGGGGGAGAATGATGTAAAAGTAATCCGGCGTCGAGAGAAGAGACCTCCAAGGGACGCTGACGTATGATAAATTGTGCGCAGAACTGAATCTACACATTCATTCAAATCCAATGGCAGCTGATTACTATTCAGGCTATGTCCTGTCTGGTGCAGCGGAAATTCGAGCTCCAGTGTCATTCCCAGATGAACAGGTAAGATCTATAAAAATACATACGAAAGTCAGATTACGTCTAAAGGCTGAAATGACTGCTCGAACCTTCATCAGATGAGCGAGGGAAAGCATGGCCTGTGAAAGATATCCCGTCCAATCATGCATGGTACTTGGATTGCCGGGCATACCCTCACTGCGCCCTGAACGTTGTGCCAGCGCTTCGAATTGTGCAAGAGTGACATCAGCTACAGTAAGGTCGAACCCCTGTTCTGGCAGAAGGAAGCCAGTGTAAACTACGGGATGGAAATCTCTTGTCACCTGAATTACCGCATGAATGTAGTTCCCAGTCAGTGACGAAATAGTCAAGGTATGTGATGAAGAAGTAGCATTGGATTGATTTGAGGGCGAAGTATGAGCCGAGTCCAGAGATCGAGGAGAGTGCTGCCAGGGTAAGGCTGATTTTATAACAGGGAATCTACGCATCGGTAAAGCTGTAGACTTCCAATAGGTTTCTACTGCTCCACCAACTTCTAGGGTAACTCCACGAAAGGGTGTTGTTACATTAACGGTGAATGAAACCTGAATTTAGAACATGAACTGATTGTTTGACACCGCGATATTAGGTAGTACAAACCTCTCCAATGATATGCAAGCGGTTATCCAGAATAGGTAGAATGTGCTCGCGCCCATTTTCATTACCTTGGAACATTGATGAAAGAGCAACTGCGCGGCCAATGGTCTTGGTGCCAAAAGTAGGGTAAATAGAAAATTCCAGCGAAAACTCATCCAATGATGGTACTTGAAATGCAAGTACATCTTGTTCGTTTTTTTGAGGTAAAGCAATACTATATGGTGCAGAGTTAATCTGTGGTCCAGCTGTCAAAACCAATTTGAGCGGCGTTGAAGATGGTAGATGAGAATCTTGGTACAGAGAATTTGACAGGCGGGAATGAAGTTTAACCGCGGGACAGTCTCGTGACGGGAAACGACGAACGGATATTTCAACTAGGCAGTTTTTGTCGAGATAATTGTGACCATATACGCGATGTGGCATGATGGGAGGAGGAAGTGATAGAGAAGGGATCATATCAACCTCGGAATCCGCTCTTTCCACGTCAGACAGGGGGGACCCATCGGTAAAATGTACAGTTTCGCGAGATGGAAGTTGAGCTGCAGCTTCTATCAAACTTTCAACGCATTGCCGGTGTCCATACCACGCTGCATAGTGCACTGCAAGATGCCCAACTTCGTCAACGACATCAACGCGACTACCAGCCTGCAGAAGGACTTGGACGCAAGAAAGGTGGCCATGGCGTGCAGCGTGGAAAAGAGGGGTCCACTCATGGTATTTATCGCAAGTGTCCCATCCTACATAACTCAAAAGTATCTTGCAGACGTCAGCGTGACCCTCGCGAGCTGCTAAATGAATAGGATATTCTCCGCTGCTGTTGGGCAGACTTTTGGCACCATGTTCCAGCAGCAGTAGAACCACGTCGACATGTCCATGTTGACTAGCCAGGGACAACGGCACGAGATCGCTAACAGTGGTCGACTGACGTGCTAGGGCCGAATCCTGGAGTAGTACTTTGACACAACTCGCGTTACCTCTGAGCGTCGCGTACACCAGAGGGCTGCAATTATCCATATCAAGAATATGTGCTTG
Organism: Serpula lacrymans var. lacrymans S7.9; assembly: GCF_000218685.1. Taxonomy (NCBI): domain Eukaryota; kingdom Fungi; phylum Basidiomycota; class Agaricomycetes; order Boletales; family Serpulaceae; genus Serpula; species Serpula lacrymans. The sequence continues at coordinate 640,655 of NW_006763293.1, read as the reverse complement.
CATGGTGGTCTCCAAAAGCCTTTGGCAGACATCGGCGTGACCATGCATGGCTGCATAATGGAGAGCTGAACGACCATAAGCGTCCAGTTTATCCTCCTGTGAACCCTTTTCGAGACACAGGTTCACGAGACGAAGAAAACCGGCTGCAGATGCTTCATGGAGACAAGTACGACCACTGATATCATCAACAAAAAGGAAGTCGAAGGGAGTCGTGACGCTATTGAGGATCAGGTCCGCAAATTCAGGTGGCGCCTCGACAATGAGTTTCCAAAGTATGCGTGTGACATGCACTCTACCTCCAACTTGTTGGCCCAGCACATCAGAGTAACGAGCGAGTTCCTGGATCAACGTTTTATCCGAATTTTCAACAGCTTTTCGAAGGTCGCGTTCCAGTTCATGAAATGGACCCGAATATAGATTCCGTTCATAATGATATTGTTGTGCGATGAAGTCTCGAGCTGCAGCACCCTCGAACTTGAGACCAGTCGACAGGTCAGTAAGATTGAGAAGACATAGTGCCACGGCATCAGATAATTCCGATATCAGCTACAATTGGTCTTAGCTCGATAACGTCCTCGAAACGAAATGAGGCACACCTGTCTGTTGAATACTGGCTGGACGTCAACCTGTCTCGCCAGATACAACTCTTTCGTGGTCGAGCGGGAACGTTTGTCCCATTTTTTCAAGATCTTCCGGAATCCCGTTGCATTCATTTCGATGAATTGCTGACGGATGTTCCATATGAGCTTATAGACTGGAATTGGACAGCATATACCTGCAATTTGCCAAGATCTCGCTCCAAAAGCCGGAAACCTTCTTCCACTGCGCTCCACTCTACATGATTCAACGCAGTATCATCGACAGTATCTGGAAGGCCCCTTACTGCTGCTGCCCTGCGCTTGGAGAGCAGTGTCTCGAGTCGAAGTGTCAGCTCTGCTTCTTTTCGCAAGTAAAATGCATTTATCTGCAATGCGACTATATGTTCCATAATAAGAGACGAATAGACAGCATATGTGCGTACCTTTTCCAGCTCGCGCTCTAGCTTGAAGAAGAAGGCTGCCTTGTGAGCTTGAAAGTCGGGCCCTCGAGCGTCGTCTTGCACAGATGCAGATAGTATTGGAGGCTGCCCAAGGTCGTCGTCCTGATCGGGTGGGATGGCTGGCGGCTGAGGCTGAGACGATGGTGCGTTGGCTGCTGCACCAGTAAGAATATCCGCTGGGCGAACACCCAAAGCCAAGGCCGCTGCCTCAGAAGCTGGTCGATGGGCAGTAAGGGAAGATATGATTTTCTTGAGGAACTTGTAGTCCAGGTAGTATGCAGACCATCCTGGTACTTGCTCTGACTGAATTTGTTTTCCAAACTGGTGCGTTTGGAGCTATCAGTATGCAGGGTGTGGGAGGACAAGTGTCCACGCTAACCTTCATATTAGCCCGCTGCTATATGTCGACCCTGATGGTGACTTTCAGCGCTCAAGTCGTCGTGGACGATAGAAATCTGGGTTAGCAGGAGTGGATAAGGGAGAGTGTTGAGAGAAGAGGGCAAAATTCATTATGGCCCATCCAAAGCAGTCACCTCCAGTTTCCGACGTTCTGCATTTCTTCGAATTCGTACACGTGCCAAAAATGCATGAAAAAAAAATTGTGATACACATTGAACACGTCCCTGTGAAGAGCCAAAAAAACTGGGATCGATTGGATAGTCTATAGATCTACTGAGCACATCGTATCGATTATACAAAACCAGCTAGTATCATGACTAAAGCCCATGTATTTAAAATCTGCATGAAAGCACCACGAACGTGCGTGACCCTTACACCAATACTTTCCGTAGCTGCCATACTCTCATCGGAAGCAATGTAACCGGACATCTTCCTTGTTGTTCAACATGATCATGGACACAACGGTAGCAGAAAACGTATCCAGATGGCAGGGCAGTAGCATTATTGATGGGGCCTCCACACAAAGGACAGTGGCCGTACTTGGTGCTGTCGACAGCTAAGCCCCTTGGATGAGGAGGCAGCATCTGTGGAGGTGGCACAGCCGGGCCGAGAGGTGAAGTGGACAAGGAACGTGCGGGAGATCCAGGTGAGTACCACCACTCCAAAAATTTGATGAAGAATATTGCTGTCGGCAAGAGCAGCTTGAGGGAATCGAGAAGCAGCTGAGGCGAAGATGTGAGATGACGTCGAACGAAAGCCATAATCCCTTGTTTTCTGTTGGGAGGCACCTGTTTTTGTGCTTCAAGATTTGCTAGGTGCTATACGATAGGGAATTCAGCTATGGCCCTTGCAACGTCATGATACGGACAACTCACGAAGTCATCAGCACCTAAACGTCTCAAGTCGACACCTATCCATGCTAGCCATGGCCGGTAAAATGGAGTACGCTCAAACAGGTATGCGACATTGTAAACTAGTAGCCATAGCTCGAAAGAAACATTAAACCATGGATATATGGTCTTGTATGCCCTGCGCATGCGACCAGCCAAGCTCTAAATCACGATATGTGATAGGTAACAATACTACAATCTATGCGCAGACTTACCTCATCAGTCAGTGCCTGAATATGACGGCTTTCTATGCCATCCTCTAGTATATCAGAGCTGACACCCCCACCTAGTTGCTCGTAGTAGTCTTGTGCCTTAGCTCGAAGGTACGGCACACCAATCTATCAAGGGTGAATCTATGTTCGTTTTTCAAATATGTCATACGACGTACCAAGAAAAACAGAGAACGCCAAATCTCTCGACTGCGAAGTTTCTCGCCTGCAGGAACACCCCCCACGGCTGCTCTTGCTCTATCCAGTTCTATCCATGCCTTTCTTCTTCTCTTCAAACCATAAAAGTTCTCAGAAAAAGATGCATCTATCATCTTCGATATAAGCTCCCATTAACCAAGGAAACGAGGGGATTCGTTGCCTACTGTGCTTGCGGAGATAGTGCCGCTCGACGAAGAACATGATGAACGCGTAGAACTCTTCATGTCGGTTTACAATGCGGATGAGATATCTTGGATATCGCTGTGCGAACACCTGTGTACACTGTGTAAATGCAAGAGTTGGTTACAAGAGCGTTAATAGTGCTTACTGCTAGGACGTACTTGAGCGCAGGTTGAAGAAGGTCGCGCAGTTGCTCCTGAGCAACCAACTCGAATAGAGATGGTTTAAGCGGGTCTTCCCCGCTATCCTTGAAGAATTCCATTTACTTGAGTCTGGTACTAGTAAGTGAATGTTATGCGTTTCAGATAAAAAGGAGCGGATGATGGTGGTTTGGGACGAACATGTTTGGATGCGGCTTGCGGGTAATGTTATTATCCCGGACCGACAGTGTACACACATCTGTTCTGTTTCCGCTTCCGTTTCTGTTTCCGTTTCTAGGTTTTCCCCACCACAAACATTGCAGAGCTGCTTTGAAAAATCGTCACCGAGACGTATTAGACAGCTATAATCTATCTCTGCTGTGAATCCACCATATGAAGGGGACGTTTTATTGGAAACGTACTTGTGATTCAGCAGGATGAGCACTTGCCACTTTCAAATTCGATGTACATCTTTCTTTGTCCCAACTAAGCACCAATGAGAAATACATGTAATTCAGGACTGTTGCTTGCCACTGTTCTCTTCAAGCTTAAAGTGTTGTAGGCAAGAATGCATTCGTATGGCTTAGCTTGTAGTTCCCTTTTGTTCGCTGACAATTGTTTGTTTAACCGTCCATTGCGAATGTGCCTCGTTGCATCCATCCCTCCCATGGCCTTCATTTTCATTTCCTACTTCAATTTGCAAGCTCATCACACCCCTCGTACTCCTTGAGCTATAATCACATCCTGGCGTCAACAAATCCTCCGCCTGGTTTCGTTGACCAAAGCTACCTTCGTCCTATGTTCACTGGAATACATCCAATGATTCCTTCCGATGCTGAACTTGCCTCCAAAGCTCTCTCTGAAGAGGGCACCTATCGATTTCCATCCTTTTCAGCCAATGAAGCCGTTACTATCGGTCTATCAATGCGAAAACGCTTTCGCGCATCTTCCCGCCATGGAAAGGGAAAGGGCATGGTGATATCTATACAAACTATCGCCGGTCACACTTTGTTCTCCTGCACCGTTGGAGACTTGGGACATGCGTCGGGCGTAGGCGATGTGAGTCTCGACAGCTGGGCTTGCCTGGAAGGAATGATCAATGTCGTCAGACGTACTGGCCATTCGAGTTATTATGTGGAAAAGGGCATGAACGCGATGGGAAAGTCACCAAAACAAATGGGCATTCAGGGTGATTATAGAATTAATGGTGGAGGTGAGCTCAATCCAGTGTCTACACCATTCTAGTCAGAATGTTCATCTGCGCTCAGCATATCCGATATGGCTCGAGGTAATATCCTTCCCTGTGAAATCGTATGCAAGGCTAAGTTAATCTGTGTCCGCAAGAACTCCCCATGCTGTCCTATCGCTGTGGCTGCATGTTACTCAGGCTCGAGTGACGATGACCACCATGTGAAGATATTTTTCTTATTCATTGGAGTTTATCTTGACATTCTTCACCAGCTTGTCGTAAATGTGGTCAGGGATTATCTTCACAAAATCGAGAAAGAGAAAAATGCCGACGGTCGCCCGTCCTCTTCCGGACTAGGAATGCCAGTCCCTGCAGTTTCTGCAGTCCAAGTACGCGAAAGCATGGTATTCGGCATTCACGCTTATTACGAATGACGGTTCTGATAAAGTGTCTTTGTGAAAGGAATGGGTTACAGAGCCTTCTGCAAGTCTCTTTCAGGCGCGAACCGAGTCACCTTTTGAGCATCAAGAATGATAAAGGTCGAATTAATATGTATATATAACATATGCCGCGAAAGATCCAGAAACAACGGAGTGGTGTAAGGGCAATGACGGAGGAGTATCAAAGGCACAATAAGACGATACATGCTTTATTTACTCGCTGTCGCGAGGAGAACTAGGTGCTTGGAGTACTCTGATGTTCTCTGTACCACGAATAAATATAGAGGATCAATCACTAGACAAATAAGGTGTTCGTACCATGTCTCAAAAAGATTTGCCTTTGACCTTGAGGTGAAGCCGGATCTGCGCCAACCTCCGGATCCCGGAGCTCAAAGTTGGCTTCCACATACACTCGAGTTCCTTTCGCCAAACCACGCAAGAATTGGTTCTGGCCCGGGTGGAATGAGATAATATGGTGCCATGTGGTTGCACTCTCCGCTCGGCCTGAGTGCTAAGATTAGCATTGGAGATTCCACTGGTTGAAAACAAGAAGAAAACTCACTGCCATCGGGGTTTGGGGGCGGTGGCGGGTAGTTGGTTGTTGCAACAGTATATCTAAAAGGGAGCCTGTCACTGGAGGGTCTAATATTGCTTACAGCTGAACATACGCGACATATTCCTTTTCAGTCTTCGTTGTTCGGAGCTCGGGATCCTTTCCCAACCTGCCTACGAGTGTGAGTTTGGACAGGTCATATGAACGCGAGGGCGTTGTTGAGAAAGCCTAGCAACCCATGGAAATTAGCGCGACCGTTCGCAAAAGACAAAGTGAAGATAGCCCGTACGCGAGAAGAAGTGCGGGCCAAGGAAGAACGAGCTGCAGCAAACATGATTACCAGTACAGAGTAATGACAAGTTCAGTGTAGTGGAAGGAGCAAAACTAGTACTGAGACACGGTAGTATTTTTTGTTAGTTTGCCGAGTTGCATTGGCAGCCGCGGTGGTGGCGGAATGTTTACCATTGCTGCGCACTGTGTGCGTGTGCTTGGAGCAGGTTGGCAGTGCTTCGGGTCTGGAGCGGCTACCGGTAATCGTGGATTTCAACCAGATTTCGACTTTCTTTCCTTCATTTCTTGTATAATTCATCTGTACAGCCAACTGTACAGCCGTACTTTGTTTACTTTGTATAATGTCACGACACAGACTTGTAAGAAATTTAGATCTGAACGGTGAGCAGCTTCTTCTGCAATCTCAAGTGCCATCGCTGATTGTTGACGGGGTTTTCGGCAAACCTTAGATGAATTAGACGATGACGCTCTTTCCGATGGTGGGGAGGATGAGATGACTGTAGAGCAACAAGGTATGTTCTTTGTGGTACAGATATACAATGTATATAGGTTGATCCTTCTTAGCTCAAATGGCTGAAGGTCTGGATCATGTGAGGGCTGTGATGGGAGCCGAAGATGTTTCTGGATTGGACGATGAGACCATCAGGGGTGCACTATGGGAGCTTTACTTTGATGTTCAGAAAACAATCGATTGGTTGCTTGGTTCGTGAACAGGGCTTCTTTTCTCACTGGCCATTCTAATTCTCCATTTCCATCATGCAGAAGAGCAGGAACGGAGGATCGCGGCGAGAGAACGTAAAGGTGAGCTATATTTCTTCATCGCCTTTTGAAGCTTGTGCCCTTGTTTGTTTTTTGCACTGTTACCACGTTACACTTGTTGCTTGTTGTCTTTGGCCACATCGTTACGCATGAGCTATTGATCAGGAAGGTGCATGTCACTCTTGTCTTTTCCTCTGTCTAATATCATCCCATGAAGCCACCGAATGTTCATTATGTTCATTGTTTTCGCGCCGCAGCACAACGGGCGAGTAAAGAGCTTCCTCCGTTGCCATATGACCAGCAAGGCAACGAGTACGTCACCGAGTACGACGAATACCAGCCTCCCGAATTCATTCCACTACGAGGAGAGTATGAATACGACGAAGATGGGCGACCACGGGTTCCATTAATCGTCTTGGCTCAACAGGGTCATTATCAGGATTACCAACCTGAGGGCTACCCTGAGGAGTATCCAGAAGATTATACCGAAAGTGCCCGGAGCTATACGTGTGCTCTAAGCACCATAACGGAGCGTACTGAACGAACGGAGGCTTCGAGTCGCTGGCCCAACAAGCAACAGTTGATGGCTTTAAATAATCCTCGAGCGCCTTCTTCCACTGGGACTAGTACATCATATGGTCAGTTCGTAGGTGAGGCGCCTATCTGATTAGTCGTGAAACGCATCCAACTGGTCATTTTAGGGCAATACAACGCTACTTCATCAACAACAGACTTCGGTGAAGAGTTAGAGCGTCCACTTGATCCAAATGAAATACCGCCTTCGCCGTCTCCTTCAGCAGTGAAGAGACTCTCCAAATTTGACCCTGCACCATCTGTTGCCACATCCGAGTCGCGATCCATGTCTCCGATGCTCCCATCATATATGCCGAGCAAGCCTGTCACCTTTTCGCCTCTAGCACAACCCATCTCAGAAGTCCATGGAAAGAAGTCTAATCAGTTCGCCAACCCTCCAGCCTCTCCTCCCAGCAGCGGTACAGCAAAGAAATCGAAGCTTTCCATGTTGGCAAGCTCCCGTGCCAGTACCGCAACTAGGCATTCCACATTATCTGATTCAGAGACGTCATCAGTGATCACTTACCCTGCTCTGAGGCCAGCTCCCGAGTCTACGCTTTCATTGGCTCCTAAAGTGACACCATCTTCAAAATCGTCTTCGACTTCTCCATCTTCCACATCATCTCTTGTGCGTCGAGCAATTCAATCGGCTTTGGAACTGGAGGCTTTGGATCGCGATACTCCTAAAGATAACCACAAGAGCCTGTCGACTGCATCTTCGGCAAGCTCTAAGACAGTCAAACCGAGTAAGCCTCCTTCTACCAACCCTCAGTCACCTCCCCGCGCTGTCGATCCTGTGCTCCCTGTGGCGAAAACAGACCACCAGAATAAGGTTCGCCAGCCATCGAAATTAGCAATGCTCGCTCAGGCCAAAGCCAATGCTCACCAGGGACCTCGGATGCCAAAGTCAGGTCCGCCGAAGTCTCCTCCTAGAGAGCTTCCAAATTCACACACAGAATATCTGACACCAATCGCTAATGGATCTACTGTTACGACGGCGATAACGACTTCTTACCAGTCGCTTTATAGTCTCAGTTCTACAACGAGATCTAGTGACCAACCAGTAGTAGTGCCACTCTCTAATTTCCAGCAACCTGAAAAGCAATCGAAACTAGCAATGAAGATAAAGAAGGCGCACGAAAAACCTTCTTCGCAGAGTTCTGTTACCGAGGAAGATTCTGGTGTCGTGTATACACCGCCCATGTTCGTACCCAAGTACACCCGCTCCCGTGCGTCTCCTTCGGCATTCGCTTCCTTACTTCTCGATAACTCTCTAACGTACTCCGAAGACAAAGACACCCATAGGACTCTGAAGGACAGGAGCTCAGAATCAAAGCAGACCAAAGTTCTGCGAGATCCTCGCTCCCAGATCCGACGTACCTCTGATCCTAGTCGACCCAAAAAAGACCGCCCCAAGACCACTCCTCCGGAGCTTGGGACGCGGACGGGTTTTGCTTTCGACACCCCAAGTCCAGACGATATTGTATATAGTGCTCGACGTGGCACTACCCTTGCCCAGCGGCGTTGAAGGACCTTTCTGTCTTTTTATCTTCCTTTACCAGAGGAGTTATATTGTTCTTTATATTTTATTTCATTATTTTGTAGATCGAGGTGTTGTTTGACAATACGGACTGTGCTAATGTAATTTTTATTGCCACTGTAGCTGCTCGGGAACGCGAGAAGGCACAGAAGGTCGCTCAGAAGAAAGCGGTTAATTCAGGATCTTCGACTCCTATATCTCGAGCAATGTCTCCAGTTAATACTCCAGCTCCAGGAAAAGGTGGGAAAAAGTCAGGTATAGCATCACCCAAGAGGTCTGGAACATCAACTCCCATTCGACATGGCGGAGGTTTGGATCAAAGATTGCTAGATATCAGCGCATTGAATCTTCAGCCAAAAGAAGAAATTTCTCGACCAGTGGACGAACCTGCACCCAAGGTTGCATTTGCCAGGGAAAAGGTATTGGAAGAAGCACGAAGAGCCGTTGAGGCCCAGAACGGCAACGGCAAAAGAACAGTCAGCTTGGTGGTCATCGGTGAGACGATTGGTTGGTCTTGTCGAAACGCATGTTGAGCTTCAGGAAATAGGTCATGTCGATGCAGGAAAGTCGACACTAATGGGTCGTCTATTATATGAGCTCGGGCGTGTCGACGAAAAAACAAGAATAGCTAATGAGAGGGGAAGCAGTAAAGCCGGTAAAAGCAGCTTTAGTTGGGCTTGGGAATTAGATGGTACAGTCGAGGAGAGAGAAAGGTAACGAATATTTGGTCGTAGTGAAATCATGCTAAACGAGATATTTTTAGAGGGATAACTATGGATATTGCATTACAGTCTTTGGTAACTCCTCATCGGCAAATCACTATCCTCGATGCTCCTGGGCACAAAGATTTTATCCCGAACATGATTTCAGGGGCTTCGCAAGCTGACTGTGCCCTATTAGTTGTAGATGCTGCCACAGGAGAGTTTGAGGCTGGGTTTGACCGAGGTGGTCAAACTCGCGAGCATTTGCTACTTGTAAGGAGTCTTGGAGTTGCTCAGGTTATCGTTGCTGTGAACAAGTTGGATCAGGTATACTATTTATCCATCCAGTTGATTTCTTGCGTTTATCAGGAACATTTGTAGGTCAATTGGGATCGAAGTCGTTATGAAGAGATCAGTGAACTACTTAGAACATTCCTAACTCAATCTGGTTTCCACCCCTCCAAAAGCAAATTTGTACCAGTCGGCGCCATGTTGGGCGTAAATCTAGTTAACCGTACTGGCCCTGACGCTGCGACTCTGGCTGCCTGGTACAAAGGGCCCACATTAGTTGATTTACTAGGTATGAACGATTTTCATCTGTGATCACCTTGTATCTGACATGTCTACAGATAAGCTGGAACCTCCTTTGCGCGACCTCACATCACCTCTTCGACTACCTATTTCAAATGTCTTCAAAGGCCAGGGCTCTGGTATTGGAGCCACTGGCAGAATCTGCGGTGGTATCGTACAAGTGGGTGAACGTGTACGTGTTCTCCCCGGGGATGAGTCTGCCGTAGTGAAATGTGAGCTCTCCTTGTCACTATGTCGCACTATATCCCTCAGAAAATATCACAGTGATTGATGTCGAAGAAGAAAGCGTACCTTGGGCTGCGGCCGGTACATATGCAACGCTATACCTTACTGCTATCGACCCTATCCATGTCAATATTGGCTATGTCGTGTGTTCAACAACCGATCTGGTTCCTTTGGCCACTGTCTTTACCGCACGTATCATTGTGTTTGACATCCAGCTTCCCATAACTGCAGGAGCATCGGTGCGCATTGTCAAACTTGGTGCCGTCTTCTTCTGAGATTTAGTTTTTTTAGGTCGAACTATTTCACCACTCGCAAGACGTTCCAGCTACCATCTCAAAGCTGGTGACATCTCTAGACCGAACATCTGGTGCTGTTTTGAAGAAAAACCCTCGGTTTGTACTTCAGCCATATTGGTTCTTCTTGGAATTCATGTGCCGCTGTAGAGTCTTGACCAGAGGTTTATCTGCCGAAGTCGAGATAACTATACGACCCAGTTCTTTATCAGGTCCATCTAGTAGCACGCGCCCCATTCCCTTGGAGCGTTTCTCTTCGAGCAAAGATATGGGAAGAATCCTCATTCGACGAGGGGGTGAAACCATCAGTGCTGGTAAGTCAGTCCGCGATCAGCTGTGCACTCCGTTGATTTTATTTTAGGCATCGTGCTTGATATCATTGCATAGAGACAGAAGTAAGGACGGAACAAAATGACGTGATAATCCTTGTAAGAGACATCTTGTACAACATCAGCATGTACACGATGCTTCCACAACTTAACATGTACGAGAAATGGAAACAAATATGTACAATATCCTTTGATATGATTACAACAAAGCTGTTACACGTTACATACCGATTCTACCGATAGGTATCGATAGAACTTCTTTGTAGTGGAGAATGAAGTAGACCGTGTCAATGACGTTCCGATCACAAGACAGGTTAGACAAGTTACAGTACAACAAATAGATAACTAGAAAACCCCGCAAATAAAGAATAACCCAAGACATCACCATCGTTCCAGTTTGACATGTATTAACAATTATTTGTGTTCCTTGTCCTTGTCCGTGAAAATATCTTTGAGCTTGCCAAAGATCGATTTTTTCTTCTTACGCGACGCGGTGGTGCCAGTCTTAGAAGATGGTGGCGTAGAAGTAGTGTCAGATCTCTCTGATACTGGGAACGTTTCTTTTTCCTTGGTGGAAGAAGGCTCCTTAGAATGTGTCTTGACATCTGGCGGAGTAGACACCTCTGCTGCTGGCTGGGCAGGCAAAACATTATTCTGCTTATGGTCCTTGGGGGGGACATCGGGTGGGATGGAGGGGGTCTCCGTACCGCCATTGACCTGGGCTGGCGTCGCCACCTCTTGGGCTTCTTGAGGTCCGCTATCCCCTTCTGCAGACTTTTCGCTGCCTTCTGCTACAGCAGGGGTAGGAGCAGAGGATTGCGGGGAAAGTGCTCCGTGCTCCGGTGTTTCAGCCAATGCCTCTACAGGCTGAGCTTCGGTAACTGCAGTCACATCGGAGGTACCTGGTAATGCGGTGGAGTTCGCAGGTGCTTCGGAAGAAACTACGGGAGGTGATTCGCCCTCCTCCTGCTGGGCAGGAGCCTTGTCATCGTGTGCTCCTTCCTCGGCAGGCGCGCCAGCCGTGGTAGAAGCCAGACTTTCATCTTTGGATGCCTCTGGGGCATCAGGTTCAGGAGTGACGGCAACTACAGGTGTAGGAATATGTGGTTCCTCTGAGGTTATTGGTGCTGCAGCAAGAACTGCAGGCGCTACTGAAGGCTCAGGGTCTTGCAGTTTCGCGGGAGTATGCGTAGATGGTTCATCGCCGTTCTCTGAGACAAGCGGGGCTGACAGCTCAGACTTGGGTGTCTCAGAAAGGCTTTCAGCATCTTCCCCCGAAGTTACCGTAGTTTCTGCATTGTCAACAGGCTGAGCTAATGGAACTATAGACATCGGCACTGTGGGAGCGGATTCTGGCTCGTGCTCTGATGTGGATGATGGAGTTTCTTTGGTAGACGAGGTGGGTTCTTCAACTGGAACCTGGGAGAGAGAAGAGCCAGCCAATTTCAGTATATATGGAGCTTACTCGTGTCTGGGAACATCACCTTATCTTTCGTCGCGTCGCTTTCACCAGTACTATTTTCAGAAGCTGCCCCTAGACCCAAACCTGCTGCAATATACTGCACAGCAGAACTTGTCCCACCTCGCATGGTACCAACTACTTGTGCAGCTGTTTCGGAATAAGTCCCAGATTCCGTAGCTTGTTCGAGCTCCTCGTCCAAAAAGGGGTAACTTCCTGGCAGAGTACATGTCGTTTCTTTAGTTACATCGTTGTCAGTTGTAACCGAAGTCACTGGTTCTGCCACATTGCCAGTCGATCTGACTGACGACGCCGGTTCAACGTTGCCAGCGTCTGTAGACGCCTGGGGCGATGCTTCTGGCGGTATGACGGTGCCATTTGAACCCGACTCTGTGGAACCTGGAACTTGGGGCAACTTTTCCTCAACCATGACAAGGGTTGCTTCGTGCGTAACCTGTGGGACAGATGGCTCTTCACTGATATCTGCGGAGTCTTTTCCTTGAGTGGGGTCCAGAACCTGCGGTGGTAACACGACTGGCGGTGCTTCAAGAGTAGGTGGTTCCGGTTTCTGAGGAGCGGTGTATACGTTGTTGCGGTTCCCGGAAGAGTCTGCTTCGATTGGATGGTCGCTGTGTGTGACCCAATTACCATCAACTATGAATTTGTAGACGATTTTCTCTCCCCAGGGAATTCTAACCTTTCCTTGAAAAGAGGAAGGATCTTTGGTCAAATGAATTGAAGATGACCACTTTTAAGTTGTATGGAGCAGGTTAATATTCGCAATGGCGCAACTTTGGATGGAGCGGTACGTACCTGGTCAAAAGTGCCCGTGACGATGACGTCCGTTGCATCCATCCCAGGCCTTTTATGACCAGAAAGATTAGCACAAATACTTGACACTTCTGAGCCTAGACCATCGTACCATTCAAAATTAACCTCGTGCAAGTCGTCCATTGCAATTGATGCACCTGGAGAAAACAGAAGACAACGTTGTGACTGTTATCAGTGTAATAGATTTACAACAGGTAACAGCAAAGACTTTTGACAAGAACGACGGGAAGCGAAGAGCCGATTCAAGTTGACAGCCACTATGGTTCTATTGTCAACATGTGTATATGGAGTAATGCACTCCACTTCCTGGTAATTCATTGCCTGTCAGCGCACAGTAAGTAATCTAAGACCAGTATAATTCACGACGACATGATATGGTGGTTGTAGTACAGTATGCCAAAGGTCCCCACCATGTCAGTGATAAGTAGTCTGGACTGTAAATGATGCTAGCAACTTCGACATGTGTGCAGTTTCTGCATAGGTGAAATGAATACTATACGATCAATAGGCACCACCGTCAGCACCATCAGCTCCAACACCCCGCAGCGCGACTTTCCGACTTCTGCTTTTACGAGCACGAGTCAAAGATGCACCCTTGTCTTCTGGAGGTATGAATCCTAGCATATTCTTCTTTGCCGCACCTCCTGCATACACTTCGCTGCTGGACGCATCTCCAGGGGCACCATCATCATGTTCCACCCCGCCTGGACTTGGGGGCATGTACTTCTGCGTAACATTATCAGCGTAGACAATAGGAATAGGCGACTCGTATGCAACAATGTCCAGACGTCGACAATAATGTTGCACAGCAGCATAGAAAGCAGTCCTACGAGTATTTCGTAATCCCCAGTCCCTATAGGTAGGAAGAAATTAGCACAGTTACAATGATGTTGAGATTCTTGGGCTTACTGCCATGTCCTATAAACAATGAGGAAAGCAAATAAAAATGATCAGTTAGCTGTCGCTTCCACCTTAAAGAAACGTACGAGTTATGAGGGATAGTGATCGTGATTTCTAAATGTCTTTGAAAATCGATCTTCTGTAATGTAATCGAGGTGGTTGGCTGGAACCATCGATTTTCCTCCGTTGCTAGCCACTCGTTTAAATACTTCTCGAGGGCATCCAGCTTTTCAAAGGATGTGCGCCAAGCAATTTGCATTGTCAACGCTTCGGTCATTTTCTGTGTCAATCTGGTAAGATTCTGCTACCTGTTCATAAGCCTAAAGTCCAGACTTACGTCACTTCTTCGCATATTCGTACTAAAACGATTTCTGTCAGTAAATATGCAGGTAGGATACATATCAACTTACATGAATTTTGTGAATAAAAGGCTGTTAAAATAATACGTCTCTGTACCATCCGATCTAGTAAATACGGTCTTGATCGACAAAAGTTGTATAAGAATACGATCAAACAAATCATTGAACAACCCTTACCGCAAATAAACCCATTTTCTTCACAACAAGATTGTCGGCTGTTTACACTAAGCAACAAGCACTGGGAGTGAATTTGAAAGCCTCACTGTCAATGAGAATCCGATCGCCCGTATCAAAGGGACTGTCGAAGAGGGTTAGAAGACAAGTGAGAACTGCATAACAACGGAAAACACGTACTGGGTAACAAATAAAAACATGATAGCATCAAATACATTGCTGGCCGAATTTTTGAAGATAAAGCTAGCGGCGATTCCAAGTGAGTAGACACTTGTTAATGACTGGTCAACATTGACACCAAAAACACTCAAGGATATGAAGAACAAGATGATAAACGCAAATAATAGTAGTATAGTATTGAGCGTCTTCAACGCGACGCCGACGTCACGCATACTGCGCGAAAGAAATCTTCTTTCTTTGTACACCTTAACCAGAGTAGATTTGATTTCGGCACGCGAAATATCACCGTTGTCGTCCTTGTCAAAAACGCGAAACGCTTCCTTGGCTTCATCATGTGAAGCAAAAGCAGGATTGAAATCAGAAGTGATAAGATAAGATCGTCTACGATCTTTGAAGGTCTTGTATATGGCCTTGGCTAAACGCTTGGGTAAACAGATAAGTTTAGACCACAATAAATCGTCGACAGCGTAAAGCTTTACCTTTGCTTCGTGTGCCGAATTTACGCTAAAAGTTAATCCACCAAGTTCATCGTTCCCACCCTTGATACCTCTTGCATCGTGCAACACCGCCGTCTTTATCGCCCTCGCTGCCTGCATAAATGCTGCCTCAGACTCTTCATGTGGATCAAATGATCTTCTCCGACCTGGCGTTGGGGGATACTTGTGTGGTGAGTCTTTATCCTTTGGCGAGTGTAACGCAGGAGGGGTGCGAGTGGCAGAGGGTAGTTCCGACATTGGAGTTCCAACTGTAGACTCGTTGAGGTTATGATATACCCTTGTTGTAGGCTTCTTATGTTTTCCTTTTGCCTTCTTTCCCTTAGTTCCCTCGTCATCCCCATCATCATCCCCATCTCGACCTCGAGATGCATCGGGACTATCCGCACGTAATCGACTATTTAAGAGATTGAAATGTTCTTTTTCGCTGAAAGGTGAAGGGAAACCAAAAGAGGAAAACATTTGACTGTGACCGCCACCCGACCTGTGGTGGTGGCGACTCGTTGCTTTAGGGCGGTAGTTGCGAAGCTTCTCGATAGCATGAAGTGCTTTTTTCACCTCTTCAATACGCTCTTTGAAGGCGGTACGATGAAAAGCAAAGGCTATATGCCGAAAGGAGCGGTCAGAGAAAATTTGATATATGATTTGAACAAACTAACCTATGGCATGAGACAACATTCTTTGAGCACAGATCACTAGAGATAGGAAAAATAAGAATTCTATGGCTTCAGCGACCTGACCAGCGATTATATGTCATTTGAACTTCAAGGTACACGAGATCATCATCATCACACTCACTCGGTCAGTGTACCCAGCTGGACTGCTAAGTGAACGATTGGTATCGTACAAGTGGAATATATTCGCAAACAAGATGATCCAGCTTGCCCAGGCACTTGCAGCGTATAGTAATGGTTTGAAGGTATCCTTGATGGAGTCATATAATTCCATGCGTGATTTAATTCTTTCGGACACATGACCCCAGGAGATTGAAATGAAGATACGCGTAAGAACGGGTATGATGTCCACGATCATAGCTAGGTACCAGGAGATGACGACGTTGGCGGCCGCCCAGAAAAGCCATGCTTCAACGTTGTCTTTGACATACCGCCGGTGATTAGTTGGGTGAGGCTTGTACCAGAAGAAATGTACGAGGAGGGCAGGTGCCACTAGGATACCCGCAAGAAAGGTGGATCCAATAAGCGATGAAAAAAGAACAGTGAGGACCCTATGATGTTGAAGTCAGATACGGTATATATTCAGACAATCAGCATATATGCGCCCTTTTGGGTTCTAACGAGATTCGGAAGGGAGCAGAAACACTGGTAAAGGTTAGTGACTGACCTTGCGATACCCCATCCCCTTGGCTTGAGTTTCACGCCCATTTGTTTCTCAAAATTAGCTTCTTGCTCCACCAAATCCTCTTCACCACTCCAGTCAAAGTCATCTCCATCTTCTTCCTCGTCATCGGTTCCAGCTACAGAGGACGTTCGTGACTCGAGTTTCGGTGGACTATTGAAGTAACTTGGTGCTGGTTCATCGTTTATGTCGTCGGGGTAGTGTACAGTTGGTTTTTGGTTCGAAGATTTGTTATTTTCAGCGTCTAATTGGCGAGAACGCCGCTTTTCATTATAATCCCCATTAGGTGTTTGGCTCTTCTCGATATCAGTCATGAGATTAACCTGCGAACGGTATGCGGGAGTGTCCTGAGGAGAAGACTCGAGGACAACCTGGGATGTGCTGGTGACGGTTCGGTAAGGAGGGGAAGGTAAATGACGAACAAAATCTTCGTTTGCCGTAAAAACGGGGTCTTGAGGTCCAAGGCGAGGCGGAGGTTGGAGCCGGTCCTTCATGTTTGGAGATATCAGATTTTTCGATGCTTTCCCAGCTGGTGCTCTTCCACGTGCTGCTGTCAGATTGTGGACGATATCATAGGAAATAGCCCGAGTGTACGTGAGACCAGAACAGGATTTTTAGACGACGGAGGCGGATAAGAAGAGTCACATCACTTACCACTGGCAGCTGTCAATCGCTCCACAATAACTTCGAAATTCAGGATATCACCGAATTCTAGGTACAAAGACAGAATTGACAGGAACGCAAAACAATAGGTAGAAAAACAGGTTATGCAATCACTGATGATTCAGATGATTCAGATCATAGTGGACTAATAATGCAAGTGGCGTTTCGGCTGGAAGACAAGCAAAGCAAACATATGTGGACCGTAGGATAAGACTTTAGTGGATATCAGTCCATGCATCACGATTAATTATGTCTAATTTAATATAGACCTTTTTCTCCCCTGGATTTTCATTCTGCGGATTATGTTTGTAGCTCTAGGGCTCAGATCTTAGAGCGTGACCGCCGCGTGTCTATGAAGTCTCGACCAATTAGACTTGTATAAAGTCGATCAACTGTCTCCATACATTCTGAACGTCGAAACAGTGGATGGGGAGGAGTCTGGGTAAAGCTTGGCTTTTATATGCCATTTTCGCAAGAGCCCAACAAGAGACTAGTCACGAATAGAAAAATTGGTTCTTCGTCAAATTCGCTTCATTGTCAAGACAACCACTATAGAAGAAAACTGACATTAGCGTCCACGATGGATTCTGCACAAAAAGGAGGGTAGCTGAAGGAGAATCGGTGGGTTTTCCAGCAGGCAATAAGTAACTTTTCTCAAAGTCAGCAACATGTACATCAATCATGTATAGCTTGAGCTCCATGCACGTAGGGATCCGCATACCCTACCGACACGAAGAGTCAGATATTGGAAAGCCAAGCAGTCATGTATGTACTTACGATGAGTTCCGAATAACATCATCATCGCCGCATCAGCACGCTGCTTGCCGTCGAGGCGGGGATCGCGAGCTTTTTCAGAAACCAATCGGAACTCTGAATTAGTAAGACCATCTTCGTCGGGGGTCTCAGGACACTCCACTGCGCCGGGAGACCTATCTTCTCCGGATGGTGCTGGAGCTTCCCCCATTGCTCCATAAGCAGGGTACACCTCAAATTTGTATCCCTCCCCAAAAGACTGTCCTGCCGGTTGTATTGCTTGAGAGGGAAAGGTACCAGTCATACTCTGGACATGCTGGACTACCTGAAAAGAATGTGCACGCGCAGCCACATCACTGTATCCATCAGGCACGAAGAATATCTCGGTAACCAACTCAGATATTAGTCGCGCGAACCTCTGCACCCGAGTAGTAGCAGATGTGCTATTATCCCGTATGAATTGCTGCAACTTGCAATGCGCATTGATAACCATGGCGAGAGAAGATAAAGCTGGCATCTCTAAGTCGGCACGCACATCCATGGCAAAGAAGGGAGCGAGAGGTTCGTTCGGCGGCGAGTTCGAACAAAGACGGTCACCAGATGCAGTCCACCATGTCCAAGTTACCTCGGATGCCGGCGGAAAATACTGCCCCTTGACGAAAAAGCGCCGATTCTTCGCGATCCCTAGCGCCAGACCATCCGGGAGCAGCGCATGAGGATGAAGGATGATTAAGTCCCACTGCGGTCTGCAAAAAGGTGCCTTCGATACCTGTAGACAATTCGTTAGAGCCATTATTATAGACAAAGTAAGAACATACGTCTAGAGGCCGTATGACACCTTCGGCCGGAAAGATATGTTCCGCCCACTTTTCGTTGGACTTCCGTAAAGCATCGAGCATGGCGATTGCATCACTTTCAGCCGGAACAAAGCAATAAGTTCCATAAAGATCCCATTGAGTATGAAGATTGGCCTCCACTGGAAATAAGAAGTATTCGTCAAATGATGGAAACTGTTGCTCAGTGGACTCACAGAGAATTGCATTGGCGGAGCTATCCAAAAGGAATCGGTTTATGGAGGGAGGGTGGAGACGCTGCTGGGAAAGATAATCCTCCTGGAACAGGACTTCAAACATTGCGTATATGTAGAACATGAATACTCACCACCTCCCTCTTTCGCGTCGCGTTGTGACGAACGGCGTTGATTATGTGGGCAGCCTGCAGATCGGCAACTGCAGAGCCCGTCAAGAAAGACCGTTGATCGCAGGCAAGAAGGCGGTGTCGAAGAGACTTGTCAACTCTAGATTCTGGAGACCATTCGCTGTCCGTTTGTGCTGTTTCAGACGGTGGTGCGAGTGCTCGAACCCAGGCCTCATGCCCGGGTCCGATATGTGGGTTTGGAGGTAACTTCTTGGCAAGCGGTATGACCACACGGAATTGCTCTGCGTCGTTATCGAGTTCAACACGAGACATGATGTTATTAGACAGTCAGATTGTGAATGATATCACGTGGAAGAGTGAAAAAGCGTTAGGATTTATCGACAATGGACAAGACGGATAAGGAGATAAAACCAGTAACATCAATCACTGGCAGCCGAGCAAGAACTTGAACTTTGCAGGTTCAAAGACGGGATTGGGAACACTTTGGAATTGACAGGGAAGCAGAACAAAGTGGAAAGGGGGGAAATAGCTACTGTCGAAGACGACGCTGAACGACGGAGTCTAGAAATCATGTGCAAAGTTCAAATTGTTGAGGTATGCAGCATTCCATCCGACTCCCCAGCTCATCATTCCATCGTATCCGACATACTCAATAATCACTATGGCCAGTACCGCCGGTCCCTTGGATCCTAAAGCCGTGAAGCAAATGGAGAAGATCATCGAGAAAGAAGGCAAGGGTGAGGAGAAGGACTTCCAACATGCGCTGAAAGACTTGCATGCTACCGAGAAATCTGAATCTAAAGCGAGCAAGGTGAGACCTACCGTCTTTCCCGCTCACTTGCTCAGCGCTGAGGCCGCTAATTTGCTCGATTTCACTCCAGGCAGCTTACAAGGCGGAGAAGACCCTGAAAAAAACGGAGAAAAAGGAGCAAAGTGCCATGAAGTCACTGCAGAAAGCGACGCACGCCCATGATATGGCTGTTACGAATCTACATAGTGCACAAACCGATGCGCAGGTAACTTTGCTACATACACTTTTCAAGTTATCACTGCTCAACAGGCTTTATTAGGTCAAACAGCAGCAGGACGTGAAGCTTAAACAAGCTCTCGAGGCCAAGGTCACTCGCGTCAATGAGATATCTAAACAGAAGGAAATACATAATGTCTGTTATTCAATTTTCATATACGAGTCCGTCTTCTTTATAACTTGCTATAACTTAGCACGAGCGAGAAAGTAGACTATCTCAAATTCACGAGAGGCCGAACCAGGCGGTTGGGACCAGTCTTGGTATTCCAGCACCTAATGCAAGTGACGTTCCGGGTGCTCACTGAACAGATAACAAACCCATATGGACCGTAGAACTTTGGTAGATAGCCCTCCATTCATCACGATTGATTATTTCTGTGGACCTTTTTTCTCCTGGACTTTCATTCTACCTATTCATTTTTGTAGCTCTACATACACACGCATGTATCCCAAATGTATACATTGTTCCAAGCCAGCTGGTGTATTTCCTTAAACTACTGTATACGAATACCGATTTGTTTATCATTAATATGTGTGTATCATCGTCATATGCATATCACACTTCCCGTTCTAAAGGTTAACTCTATGCGCAAATAGACACACGAAGTAATGCAATACCAGCGGGAGTGAGAGTCTTCGTACCACCATGAGATATCCGGTAGTTAGAAATGTTCTTGAAATGCGTCGACTTCGTGATGAAAATGGCTCTCTCCGACCTCGCGGAAGTTGATGACCATGCGTGCTCCTGCTATCACCACCGATGCCATAACGAAAGCCTCAGAAATTTCCATATATATTGACTACACCAAACACAATCAGAGTCAAAGCCGCGTGAAATGCGTCAGGATGAGACCCCTAGACGCCAAGAGCGTTCACTCACCGGGAGGCTAAGCCACAAAGCCGTTTCGATGGCACACGCCGATACGACGCTAATGATGGGGTTCAAGGCTTTAGGACTTTCACCGAGAAGATAAGCAAGATACGCACAGGAGGAAATAGAAGATACTATGTTTCACGAGTATCTTCATCAACGAGTTAGCTTCCCATTTCCCCACGATTTGTCGCATGTTTTGCATGTGGGTGATACCTGCGCGTAGTGCAAGAGCAAAAAGCATAAACTCGAAGGACAGGATCGGGATGTATATGGCCGTGATACTTCCCCCGAGCCGTGATTCAGCACACATCTTCCAAGGAAGACCCGGTATGGGCTCAGACGTGGCTGCGGATAACGAATGTCAGTAAAATAACGCACGTACATGTGTGACAGATATGAACGCGTGGACTTACGTATGGTAGGACCTCCAGAACGGAGGTTTATTGCCAGAAGTGT
Organism: Serpula lacrymans var. lacrymans S7.9; assembly: GCF_000218685.1. NCBI lineage: Eukaryota > Fungi > Basidiomycota > Agaricomycetes > Boletales > Serpulaceae > Serpula > Serpula lacrymans. The sequence goes on along the minus strand of NW_006763293.1, from coordinate 619,411 downwards.
GGCAGTGGCAGCAAGCTGTACCAGAAAGCCTGCAAACATTGCCAATAGAAGACGGTTCGAACGCCGATACATGGCATATATGCGTAATTGCAAACTACCTTACGAACATCGAGGCATTTTATAGGGTCTAAAATGAACGAGAAAGAGGACAAACCTTGTAAAGACCAGTGGACTACGCAGCTACCCCATGCTTGAAACTGAAATGCTTTTAAGCCTGGTCACATATGGGGTAAGTAATTAGATATAGCATTATATCACAGACCACTTACAACTGTACAGTTTTCAGAAACAACGAACTCTTGATTAAACCATAAACGTTTCATGAGAAAGAAGAGCGACATACAACTGTTTCATTCTTTAGTATATGTGACTGCTAAAATAGATGGATCATTACTAACTGCACTGGAAAAGGAAGTGCTGACAAGAACTGTAAGGTGGATCGCATCAGCTCCAATCAAATCCATAAACGACCTATCATACAAACAGCACTAGCACTTTCGATGGTCGATATTGAGGTGAGTGGCTTGATGGATCCAGGGAGCCCACAAACTTACATGAGAATGGTATCACCCATGTATCTAGACTAGTGTCGAGTAAGGTTTGAGTAAGAAAGCAATTGCAGAGGTCGTGATACCGTACTGTAAGATAGAAAAACGTCATGAGAGACCACTGCTTTTTCTACATATGCACTTTAGAAACAGCTTGCAGAAGTTGCACCTATTGTTTAAGTACGACGTACCCACACCAAGTCCACCTTAACAAATAAAAAGGCAATAGAGATTCAATTTGAGATGAGGGTTGTTGGCCAGAAGCACGTACCTCCCTCCGAAAAGTAAGCGCTGTTACGAGTTAGAACAATGTAAGGTGGAATTATAGCCCACTAATTTTGATTTGGAATCGTACCATGATCATATACGGCGACGACGGCGACTGCAACTGAACCACGAAGAGAAATAGTCAATAAAGTCACTATTTTCAATTTGAACATGATTTAAAGGCCCACGCTGGCAATATCTAGTCGCCTGTAGAGAATTTAAGCTATCCATGAGCAACTGGGCCATGGTTAAATTAGGTATAAAGAATCGAGAAGTACAGCTGATCTAGAGGGGGATCGAACCAAGATCTTTCGGGGAGTCGGCAATAAATATCGTTTTGGGTGAGAGTATACCAATAGAGACGTGCCTCAGGTTGTAAGTATTGAGATGGTATCAGAAGGGATGGATCAGGGTATCTGTCCTCGCCATCAGTGTTGATGCATTTCCGAATCGATCCTATTTAATCACACCACCAGGCTGATGACATTGACTTTCAGTGAGAAAACCTGTCACATACGACCGTGGCACTTGCCTTGGCTTGAGTGATGATGTGGACATGATATCCCGAATCAAAGCTGTCCCACTGCAACTTACTATAGCTACTTTCATCTGATGATTGGGTATTGGCGCCTCGACATGTTGCTAGTGAGAGTTCCCGGAATATGTATACAAGCAACTCGCATCAGAAGAGGTAACAGGGAAGGCAGAATCCTCGCCTACCATGGGGGGCCTAAAGCCGAACACGCATTGACGTGTTAGTTATGGAGCTGCTGGGTTACTTTACCATCACTGGCAAGGAACTAGCGACACAGCACCGAGTGATACGTCAATGACAGCTAAGCGCCGAGGGACGACATGTCAGGTTTTCACAGGTAATGCGCACTTTCCCTCTCCCGTTGCATGGCTTGCATTCGAAATCGTATAAGCTCATCATGATATTTCGGGAGGCAAAGAGGAGGGTACACTTTAAAAGCCTGTACTGAATCCTTACGTTTTCTACATATTACCTGATTTGTAGAATTTACATAAGCAGAGCAGTTTTCCTTCTCCGCTGGTCCCGTCCTCGTCCTCGCTGCTGTTCTCAACGCCGCAGAGAAACCTTTCCGTCGTCATTGCTGTCGTCGTCGCCATCGATATTCCCAATACCACTTGGCGGACTCTTAAAATTTGACCGTCATGAATAAAAACCCATTTGTACCGCAACCCAGCTACAATCCTCCCCAACCTCCTCTCCCCCCAGGACCACCACCAACGGCTCCTCCAGATTACTCCGCCTATTGGGCAGCTGCAGTAGCACAGCAGCAACAAGCTACTGTCGCATACAACCCACAATGGAGTGCACCGCAACCCCCACAGCATCCTCGACCTTCCCCCGAACAGAGTGCTTTGTATGCAAACTATGGCTACGGGGGACAGCAAAATCTTCATTGGCAACAAAGGCAAAATCAGCCTGTACAACAGCAACACTATCAGCCTCCTCCACCCGTCGTGCAACCTCCACCCCCTCCCCCGCAGCCACAGTACAACCCGTATCAGCCCTCAGTGACCTACCAGCAGCCTTATGTTCCCCAAGCACCCCAGCCTATGGTTTCGCAGCCTGGATATCAGCCACCACCTCAACAGCACCAGATGCCACCACCTCAACAGTTTTACCCGCAACAGCAACAGCAGCAACAGCAACCCCAACAGCCGCGACACAATCATAACCTACATCACACTCCCCCACAGCACTTACCTCCGGCAAAGCGCCAGCGGTTCGATGGGCCTAATCACAATCAACATCAAAATCAACGGAGTCAGCTAGGGCCCCCACCACCCCAACCTCAATTTCAACCCCCTCCGGCACCCCAGAATGGTCCCTCAGCGATGGGTATGTATGGGCAAGGGCAAATGCAAGGTCAGGGACGTGGCGGTGCACCAGGAGTGAACCAGGTACCTCTTGGTGGTGGAAGAGGTGGCGGGGGCGGACGGGGCGGAAATGTGGCCAGCGGACGGGGCGGAAGGGGAGCGGGAATGGGAGGTAACAGAGGGGGTATGGGGCCCAGTAGAGGTGGTAGGGGTGGCAGCATGTTTATGAATAATGGCGGTGGAAGAGGGGGAATGCAAGCAGGAGCTTCACTGCGAGGCCATGGATCAAGGGGAGGCTTTGGAAATAATAAAGATTTTCATAACCGCAGAGGTGGGTCGTTCAATGCTGGTGGACATCATCAAGGAACTTCTACCTTCCGCGGCCGCGGACAAGGTCATGCATCGGGACGAGGAAGGCACGATGGAGGGAGTACTGTGTTTGGAACCAGAGATGGCGCCGCAGCTTCCAGCTTTGGAAGCAGTGGTAAGAAAGATGAGAACAGACGCACACTCACAGACTTTAAGATTGTGGGCCTTGAAATGCCTGACCTGGGTTGGACTTGGGGGACGTTGTCCTCAAAACCGTCACGTGTCAAGGCAGAGGTAAAGGAAGTGGCTTCTGATCTTCCCAACGCTTCCAATATCAGCGTCAAAAATGAAGTCACAGAGGTGGACGTGGCATCTCGTTCGGATACTGCTGATAAAGCAGGTAGTGCAGATCCTGCCGCAGGTGCAGCGAATGGTGTAGAAGTTGATGCGGTTGGTGTGGAATCCGCATCTTCTTTTGTTACGCCTCCACCATCCCGGATTCGCATTTATTTCCATACGCCTGTGTCTCCTGATGATTCTCATCCCATTCCTCATAACAGTTCATTCTCTCTTGGTACTCCTATGGATTCGCGCAAAGGCAAGCGGAAGAAATTGGAGGACGATGATGGAGACCTTGAGGAAGGTCGGGAGCGTCCTCCCCCTCCTCAGATGGGTAGCGGGTTAAGCGATACTGCTAGCATTGATATGGATGGCATCGGAAGGGGGAGTGTCGCTCCTAGTGTTGCAGAAACCGTCAGTGAGGGTGATTGGCTGATGGCTGCTATAGCGGAAGACGACGGCGAGGCTGATGCCGAAGGTGAAGAAGATACGGACATATTACATGTGAGCGAGGTTGAGAATGCTCACGACTCCAATGTCGATGTTTCGATGAACCAGAACGATGATGGTAAGTCTTTTGACCGTCTCGATCTGCTCCCGGTGATTGCTTTGCCTCCTGTATGGGAGGAGCTTCATCTTACGGCTGTATCCATTCACCCAACTAATTGTGGTTTTACGCAAGGTACTCGTGCTGTTGATATGGACGAGCATGATCATACCACAGATTCGATTGATGACCCACGCAGCCGGTCTAATGCACTGCATACTGAGGATCATGATCATGTGGAAGTCGGGCAATCTGAGGTTACAGTGCCTTATACTCTTGGTGTTGAACCGTTATCCCCCGCCGTTGCTGACAAGCAGGGCGAAGGGACTGCTGCCGTTGTTCCCTCAGAGGAGGAAGAAGTCATTATCATCACTGGTGGTGTCGAGACACAGCTAGTTGACAATAACATTGTGCATTCTGGTTCTTCTACCGTTGTTGCTGACTTGACTTCTATCGCGTCGTCTTCTGCGTCATCGCTTTCTACTTCTACTTCCACACCTGTTACTTCATCCAATGTGCCTCATGGTGGAAAACAGTCTGCTGACGATGTTGGCTACTCTGAATCGCAGGTTGCCCATCAGTCCCCTTCAGGATCCAAACCGCTGGTACCTTCTGCATCTATTGCCTCTACAGTTGCCGATACGGAAACCCAGGAGGGCCACAACCCTACTCAAGAAGGATCGTCTACGCAACCTGATGAATCCGATGACAAAGGAGATGGTCCAGAAGAAGCGGATTCTATGGAGCAAGAACATTTACCTGAACCTCCTGCATCCCCTGCATCGAACACGCTACTTTCTACTTCTTCAAGTTCAACGTATGGTGATCCCTCTCAGTCTCAATCCATCGCCATAACGAAGAGTGGCAAGACCCCGTCGGCCAATCGTCTTTCAATATCTTATGCAGCCGGCAGTAGGCGGCTTGTTGTGGATGCGGAAGTAGTCGATCATCTCAAGGTTTTCCGGTCTGACGGCCGTATTGAAGTTCATATATCCGTCGAAAAGGACGATGCTGATGGATTGAAAGGCATCCTGGTATTTGATTACATTGTGCACAAAGTATACGTTCTTATAATTTTTCCCTATAGATTGAGGGTCTTTCCGACACCACTAAGTCATATCTTCCTTTACAAACACTCTCTGATGCCTCGGAATCGGATAAAACTATTCCTACGTTCTCGAAGGCTGCAATACCTTCTAAAATAAGTCTTACCGTCCATCTTGACACAGATCGTCCATTATCCGAACCGAAATGGGTTAAATCTGGGGATGTTCAAGAATGGCTAAAGAGTATGTTTGGACGGATGTTCTGGGTTGCCGGAGACGCCGCTGATGGCTGGGAGAAAAAAATTGAAGTCGTTGATCCTGATCCGGTTCGCATCACTTGACATTGAGTTTCTTTTACAACTCACTCAGTTTTTCTTTTTCTCATTTAGGCACCCACCATCTGGACTGTTCTTGATGGCTGGGCCGTCAATTCGCCAGTTGGCCTTCAAACCGAACGCCAGCGATTCCTCAAAACACATATGACAGAGACTGACAACCTCCTTGAAATTCTACTACGGTTGGTCCGAGGAGAACGGGCTACTCCCTTTTCACAGTCTGCTCCTACTATCTCTGCTCCGAGTGTTTCAGGTCCTCTTCTTTCAGCGCTCTCCCAAGGGTCTGCCCACGGCGCTCAGCAAACGCATGTTTCGCTTGCAGTTCTTGCCATGTTCCGTATGTGCGTGGACTATGCTGAGAAAGCATCGGGGCAGAAAGGAAAGGTGGAAGCTGAAGAAAAAATGAGCGAGATTGTTCGATGTTTGCCCTCGCATCTCATATACAAGAGTCTCGATGGTATATTTAAAGAGTGGCGCGTGGAGAAAAAAGGAGGAAGATAAATGGTATCACAGCTCATATTCTTCATTCTTCATTCAAATTTTGTGCTCTTGTTCAGCATCAGTAGATATGTCGCAATTCTTATATATAAGCACAGACAGCATTTTACTAGTCTCCTATTGCTCTTAGGCATATTATTCAGAAGAAACATAATCAAGCATTTTCTGAAGACACTACATAATCACGTGAGGTGATGGATGTGATATCCCCGATGCTAAATCCGATACGCCTAGACGCGTCACCAGACGTGCGTGTAGCAATATCATTCCTCTGAAGGAAGGTTGTCAATCAAGCATATTACCACCATGGTATGTCTTTTCATCTTCTGTGTAAGGAGTCTTTAGTGGTTACTAAAGCGCCGAACAGTTCAGAAACACTTACGATTCAGATAACACAGTCTTCTCGCCACAAGGGCGTCTTCATCAGGTCGAATATGCACTTGAAGCCGTCAAGCAGGGGTCAGCTGCTGTTGGTCTGCGATCCAAAACACACTCTATTCTTCTGGCTTTAAAGGTATGCTAAGTTGGTTGTCAAGTTTTATAAGCTGTACTGAGTAGCTCTATAGCGTTCCACCGGAGAGCTAGCATCCTACCAACAAAAGATGTACCGTATAGACGATCACATCGGAATCGCTATCGCAGGTCTGACATCTGACGCTAGAGTGCTAAGGTGCGCTCATTCCTTGCTCGCGTGCTCAATACTTACGCTGACAATCTACTCGCCGATAGTAACTTTATGCGCCAACAGGCGATGTCTTCCCGCATGGCCTTCAACCGACCTATGCCTGTAAACCGTTTGGTGTCATCCATAGCTGATAGTGGGTCCTAGTTCTATGGATGCAGAGTTGTGTAATAATAACGATTTATCCTCAGAGGCTCAAGTCAACACTCAAGAGTACGGTCGCCGGCCATATGGTGTCGGTTTCCTGGTTATCGGGCAAGACCAAACAGGACCCCATCTCTACGAGTTCTCCCCTTCAGGAAATTCGTATGAATACTATGCCATGTCGATCGGAGCCCGAAGCCAAAGTGCAAAGACTTATCTGGAGAAACACTATGAAAGTTTTCCTGATTGTATGTTTTACTTCTGCGTGTCTATTTTCATCTGCCTAACCTTTCCCGACTTCCCAAGGCTCACTCGAGGATCTCATTCGACACGGTTTGCATGCACTACGAGAGACGCTTCAGCAGGACAAAGATTTGAGCATCAAAAACACGTCTATAGGCATTATTGGGCCCTCAGGCGAACACGAGAAGGGTATCTCGCCTGCTGGGAATTTCCGTATTTTGGATGGACAAAGCGTTGATGTCTACTTGAAAACAATGGTGCCCAAAGACATGTCAGAAGGAGCAGTGCTTACAAGAGCTGCGCTGGCAGGATTATCCGGAATTGTACCCACAATTGTTACAGACGAAGATGTACAAATGGCTGAATAGATGTGCTAATAGGAATTTGAACTTGATGTAATACAGCGGACATTCAAGAATATTGATATCAGGATATATGAGTCTGACCCACGGGGAATTCTAACAGTGGTTTCACTGGATAGTGATGAGATGATAAGTTTATCAATTCTTGCGTGTAACTACATTCTAATGAGTGGTGACTGATGTAAGTTTGAGATGCTGTAAAAACTAGTTAGATGAAGATGTATTCTAGGGCTTCGCTTTTTGTACGGTTGCTCTTCTCCACGCTTGTGCTGCCACACCGGGTCTGCGGAGCGATATCAACAGATGAACCATCGTGCTGAGTAACGCAACGCTACCAGCCTGGTGGGCCGCAGCAATCGGAACGGGGACCAAGTACAATAAAGTTGATAATCCAAGCAGCACTTGGAGATTCACCATCGCAAATGCTGCCGTCAGAGATACGCGTGCCAGTGGTGGCAACGCCGCACGTAAGGCTGGACGGCGAGCTTGAAAGTAGAGCCAGGTTGTGCTGAAGTATGTGGTTATTGCCTAGCCTTGATCGTTAGCCACCCAGTCTACTAATTTGGAAGAGCGAATGCCTTACAAGTACTCTATGGTCGAACTGGACAGTTGTTGGGTTCTCGAAAATGTTTCTCCACCATACGTCGGATCCGTCAGGGTTCTTGGCATATGCGAATGAGAAGAGTTCGTCCGTAGGGGGGACAAGACGTCCTCCCATCAATGGGAATTCGTTGTACACAAGACCAGCATCTAGACCCGCGACAAAGGCACCTACAATTTGGAGGTAGGCAACAAGCAATCAAAGCGAGCCAACAGAGATGCCTACCTGAAAGGGCCGTCAGAAAGACCAGGGTCGTCAATGCCTTTGATTGCCTAGAGAATCTCTTCACTACTGGGTTTGATAGCACATCCTGCCACAGCATTGTTCTAGATCCGCTCCATATCCCTGATTTAGCATGCTTCCAATCCTTCAGAGCAGCCAATCCTGTCCCGAGCATGCCAGCATAGAGAACGAGAGCGGTTCCCAGATGAGCTGCCAAGCGGTACTGCGACACTCGTGGTACTGCGCCGGGAGTGTCCATTAGGGAGTCTTCTAAACCAGATTTAACCATGTACCATCCGAGAAAGCCTTGAGCACCAAGTAACACTGCCATGCCAGTGAGGTTCGCAGGCATTGAAGTGGAAAGTCTCTTGCGAAAGGCAAAGTACGCAAGGGGTAAGACAAAGGTTATCCCTATCACACGACCAAGAATGCGATGGCCCCATTCCATGTAGAAAATGTTTTTGAATTCCTCTAGTGTAATTGAGTGGTTCATCCTGGATAAACGACAGCTTAGATACCATAGATGTAGGTAGAAACATCACTCACAGTTTAAATTCGGGGGTACCCTTATATTTGTCGAATTCCACATTCCATGCTTCCGTGGACAAAGGAGGCATGACACCCGTGATAGGACGCCATTCGGTTATGCTCAGACCAGATTCTGTGAGACGCGTAACGCCTCCTACAACGATGACGGCGAAAACCAGAGTAGACGAAAAGAGAAGCCACCGAGCTACTGAAGGCGGGGCCAGGACTGGAAGTGTCGCATCTGCTGTAGCAGAGTGAGTACCGTTAGATGAGAAAAAACGCGATTCGAGTGGGCGGGCGATGACAGCCTTCTGTTGAGCAAGTGCGGAGTAACATCGCGATGAGAATGATGAGGATTTCGACAATAAAGCACTAGACTGAAGTAAATTTCGTATCGTTCCAGATGCGCTTTTCACGCTAGGCCCATGGGAGGTGCCAATGTGAAAAGCTCTTGTACAGTTGTTTCCAGTGCTCAACACACACGAGTGTCTCTGGCGTATTGCAGCTCCCAGAAAAGTCTTGAGCATTTGGAGATGTCCAGCAGCCAATACCAATTGCAAGTGACTGTAGATTCTGAAATGAAGGATATATGTTTGGAAGCCTTGACTAGAAAACGGACTGAGAGTCGGAACACTCGGAAAGATAGCGTCGGTATGTCCATATGCAGTATGTGTGAGCACGTGACAGGGGCGCCTCGCGTCGGCATTTCCCAAAACGGACTTGCGTGGTTAGTCAGGGCTTGCTCCAAGTTTCGAGTGTACTCACTTTGCGTTTACCACTACCATGTTTGCATTGACAAGAAGACTGGCACCATCTCTTGCTACACGTACATTCTCTCCACGCTACCTATCAACACCCTCACGACAGCTCTCCGAAGGCGAGCAAAGCATACATGACAAGCTGACCGACCGCTTTTCTCCATCAGAGTTGCTGGTGCAAGACGTTTCAGGTCCGTTATGTCGTACTCGTCATAGCTTTAGGATTTTTTGCAAACAAATGCGTCTCAGGAGGATGTGGCACATTTTACGCCATTACAATTGCGAGCAAAGCGTTCCAGGGTCTACCAACCGTAAAGCAACACCGCTTGGTCACTCAAATCCTAAAGGAGGAGATAGAAGGGATCCACGGTCTTCAAGTGAGCAATCCTGGCAGTGATCGATTTCCTAATACTTGTTCACTTATTACAATCTATCAGATAAAGACCATTCAGTCGTAGTGTATATGTCTATCTCATCATGTCTGCATGAGCTGGGACAAGGTATGTCTAACTTTGACTGGTTGTTTGGTGTCGTGATTCATAATGATATCAAAGATATTTGTCCATAGAGCACAGCATATTTTCTGATATTCCTTTCATATCAAGGTCCGATCTGTCCAAGTGGCATGTCTAAACTTGCAAATGATGAATATCTAATTGGTCCTTCTACATTTCCCCATACTTGTGGTCTTGGTGAAGCTATGATATGCAGCACTGTGAATACATTCTTTTGGTGCACCGCCCGAGCTTATGTTTCCCTCGCTCTCTCCACCCAACGTTCCGGATTACCCCTCCGTCCCTCTCGTGCGCAAAACGTGAAAACCCAGGAAGGAGAGAATCAATTGTGCACAGGTCCGGTTCCTAAATGCCGTTTCGACAGCATGAGAAGTGAGATAGCTTCGCGGGAATATACATCGCGATTTGGGTCATCTTTAATCTATCAAGTGATCTTGTAAGCACTGCTATCAGTAAAAATAGAGTCTCGGTGACCTCTGTCCAGCTGAATTTCTTCTTTAGTAGAGCGAAAAAACGTTTGTCTGCCTGAAAGTAATAGTTTGTTGACGAGCGAAAAGCTCGTCAAATGGGATCACCCTACCTTGCGCCTTTTTTTGAAGCAAAACAGGATATCTGTTGTCTCTGTGGCTAGATCGGACAATGTTTGTACCAGAAGAGGAAAGGCGGGCTCAAAGTATACACAATCAGCGGCTAAAATCAGATCTGGCATAGGTAGGTCCGAAGGTAAAGGATCCCCCCTATGCAGGATAAGGTCATACGTATCAAGGAAAGGAAAGTGCACGGACCAGTTTAATTCCGACACGGATACTGAGGACTGCAGCTGGTTTATCTTCACGTTGCAACGCATGATATCTAACAGAGGGCTGGAGCGGGTGTCGTTTCTAAGTCTTGGAAGAGATAAGGAGAGCTGAGAAGAGGAACAAACGCTTGGTCCGTAATCCAGACCTTGCCTTCAAGGACACCGGCAACTAATCCGACGAGGCCAGTTCCGCTGCCTAATTCAAGGATTGTCTTTCCAGCAATATATTGGCGGCCTCGCAGTGCTAAATAATTCGCAAGCACCTAGTTTGTTGTAAAAAGCGGATTCGTGTGAGAGCCAGTGCAGAAGAAAGAGCACGAACTTCGCCAGCTGGCCATGCGATTCCACCGCATCCGGGGGAAGCGTCTACCTTGAGTGCGATGGTGATCTCGTGGTCGTTTTGCTGAGTCGTATCTGAGAAAGAAAGGTGCAGCGTTTGATCGAAGATGGATCTGGGTTGCGCGGGAACTACAGGATCAGCTTCAAGTTCTCCATGGGTGCCTCCAAAGGTATCATGATCATCGTTCCTCAAATGTCTAAGGGGATCAAGCGCGTCAAGGGCCTCATCTTGTGCAATTTCATTCAAGGTCGGATAGCTAGGTATGTCGTTCGCAGGTGCACCCATTGGCGGTAAGAAATGTCTGTGGGATATGTGAAGGAGTTGATCAAGCTGTATCTGAGACAGGCTTTTTCACAGCCACATTGGTATATTGGTCCAAGTCACACGGTCCGCGAGACCATTTAGCAGGTCTCGCGAGTACCATGGCCAGTGGCTCAAGACTTGGTCAAGACTACCACTATATGTGCGGCGAACTTCATCTCCAACGCTTGCTCCAACATTTTTACAACCCGAACTTTCATATCGGTGGTCTCCTTGTCTCCAGTTTTGCAACACCGACCGCTTTTTGCAAGACACCGCACCGAGGTTCCTGGATGGCGTAGCGCTCAGATCTCAGAGCTCATGTGCTTTTGGACACTGAGCTGTCGTTTGCAGTACCGCGAAGTATATCGTGTGCAACTCCGTGTTGCTACAGCGCATCGATTCGCTTCTATCGTTCCTCTCTGATGTCTGACACGACCGTGACAGGGCTGTTCTTGAGTGCAAATCAGGAATGAGCAATGGACCTAATTCGTGGCGCTGTGCTACATATTTGAAGTTATTAGCCGGCTACCATCGTAGTCACCGAGGGAGTCATCTGCCACGCAAACCGCTATAGATCGGAAGCATTTGCACTGGAAAACCGCGGTCGTACGTCTGGTTCAGATCAAACACAATCGTCCTTACTCACGACAGCGCTTTTGTTAGGCTATATACAGCAATATGCCTGCATCTTAGGCGCTTTCGGTCGCTGAAATCATTCTTTAGGCAGCCTGAGCCCGCCCGAGCCCCATGGTGGATACCAAAATGAAACGGACCTAGTTCCGGGTCCGAAGCCTCGAGCCTTGCATTTATGGCTCGGATTTATTTATGTAGCAGGATCCCATCTTGTCATTTTGTCATCCCACAAGCTCCTGCTATGCATCCAGTGGCAGAGGATGCACTAGGCCCTCTCCCTATAGTCTTACCACGCCTACGACCCTCTCGCCTTCGCGGACCTCGTCCTCCAAGCACTCCCGGGGGCAGCGACGACTTTGACTCCAGCCTCTCGCTCTACAATTCCAAGGCTAGCCTCTCCAGATCACTCTCCATGGCGTCCACACTCTCTTCTGAAAAGTCTTATCAGTCAACGCAATCTAGCTTTTCATACTCGTCCTCCTCTTCATACATCGACAACTGTATACTCTCTATAGATACCGATTGCACACTTCAGCGCAAGGCGCATATTCGACGAGCACACCGTCAAAAACCCAAAGGGCCTCGTCCTCTTCCTCCAATTCCTGCACGAACCATTCGTCCTACACTTGTTATAGACGTTAGGACGACGTCGTATCACGACTACGAGCCACCTATACCGCCATTACCCCTCACACAGTTTCCCCTTTTAGCACCAACAGCATGTACGACACCTGCACCTCATCTCCCTTCACCTATGTGTTTCTCGCCCTCAGATATGCTGGATTGGGATAGGATATATGAAGTATTGGAATGTGTGGATAGATGATCTAAGGTGGGGGAGAAAAGTACTCACGCATCCCAGTCATGACTCACACTGGTCTAGGTTAGTTCTATTTTTCCTTCTTATGATACGAGCTGATTTGACTGGATCTATCAGATCACCTTTTTGAAAAAGGTGACCATGTCCGCTCGACTGCGGCGGCGCCAGTTTCGGACTGTGTCACCATTTCAAACTTACACCTTTCTGCTAATGACTTTCACGTATCTTTATCACCTTCATATTCGCATGATACCAACTGGACATTCATGATTTTCTTCTTCTGTGATTAGTCAACGCTTGAAGCTCATCAAACGGTTGACGTGTTACTGGCAACTTGAAAGGACAGTGAAGAAATAGCAAACACTTTGTACATTTTTGGACTTGATTTATTTTAGCATGCAAAGAATTATACAAGGCAATCGGAGTGATCAGAGAGCGGTGTTTACGCCCACAAAGGTCAACTCGAAAGGGTTCACCCGAGGAAATTTAAATGGGCTGTACCATCAACATCATGAAATCAGGACCGTATCACCTGATAGATAAGTTTAGTAAATGCTTTCAATTTACATCGTATCCAGGTGACATTTTCCGACAAAACAAAAACAACAAGAGACAAGTCAACGATGAGATTGGTATTAGGCTCACATAACGGCTAGTGAGTGCTGTAGAAGGTGTCACTGTTATGCGGATGGTATTATTGGAAACCAACTAGAGAACGTAAGATCAGGATCATAACGCTTCTTGATGGCCTGAAGCCTAGGATAGTTTTCTCCAAATAGAGCTCTGGCTTTTCCGCCTACAGCAGTCCGTTCGGTTCTTTGCGAACCAGTGAGAATAACCTTGTCGCTATCTGTAATTAGCATATAACGCGATTAGATGACTCATATGGCTAAGAAAAGAGAGAGGTACATACCATAATTTCCGTAGCCAGTGTTGTCTACCTCAGATAAGTCATGCTGTCCTTTCACGACGATGTTTGACAACTCCCAAGCAATGTCTCGAGCTCTTTGTTGATTATCAGGAGTATCTTCATCCCAATAAACTAGGGACAAAACGTTTCCGGCACGAACACGACGGAACGCCGTCGCATCATTAGTCACCTCGGTGATCTTCCCAAGCGGAAAATACTCGATGAGAATAGCCACTTCCAGGTCACGGGTTTCGGACAATGCCACCATTCTGTCAAATGCCTGCAAGATAACATCGACGCGGGGCTTAGTTTGGTACACTCCTTTCATGTAGGCCGCACGGCCGTGTGGTGCGGCAGCATTCTGTGTAGGTAATCCATGATAAGTACAGCTCCAAGCGTCATCTGAACAGCTCCTTGACCTACCTGTAAAGTATTGACTTCTTCGTATGGCATTTCACAAGTTGTATCGACCAAAGGCTCTAGATTCAGTATAAGCGAGGAATCATTACTGACTTAATGAAATATATACTTAGGTCAAATACAGCTTTAAAAGTTGCTCTTCCTTCAGGCTCCGAACCATTGTAAAACAAAAATACAACAACACAGGGCTTACGATCGAGTGGGCTTGTGAGAACATGATATCGAGTGAAGAACATGCTCACTTGACCATCGGGTCCCCGAGTCATCACATGAACCATGCCTTCCTTTTCGCAAGGTTCTTTGGCCCACCATTTTTCAGTCAAAGATAGTAGAGGTTCCAAGACGTCTGGCTTGAAGACAAGAGTGCCAGCGAACACACGGCGGCGTTGTGGGTGCAATCTGAGTACGAACTCAGTGCAAACGCCAAAATTAGAGCCTCCGCCTCTGATCCCCCAGAAGAGATCGGAGTTTTCGTCTTTGTTCGCAGTGAGGATAGAGCCATCTGCAACAACAACGGTTGCCTGTATACCAACAGACATTCAAATCAAGCATCATCTTTTCTACAAGTCGGTACATACCTGAATGAGGTTATCAAGGGCAAGACCGAAAGCAGAAGACAACCATCCGTAGCCCCCGCCCAAGGTAAGCCTAGAAGATCATGATGTCGGTACTATTATTCAACTTTGTATCTGTCGATAGACTCACCCGCCTACACCTGTCTAGAAAGCTATAAGTCAACGATCGGAGATGAGCATGGATTTGATTAAACATACGTGGTTGACAGTCCCACCAGGTGTGGCTAGCCCATGTAAGATCGCAGACTTATCTACAACCTCCCAGGTTGCACCACCGCCAACATATACTACCCCCTGCTCCGGGTCCACTTTCGCGTGGCACATGTGACGTGACATGTCAATAACGAGACCTCCATCACTTGAAGATGACCCAGATGGGCTGTGTCCTCCGCCACGGATCGCAACTTGCAAGTTAGTCCGTCTGGCATAATCGAGGGCCAAGGAGACATCTTCTGGGCTCTTCACAAATGCTACAATCTTCGCCCTTCGCTGAGAGTTAATGGCCCATCGAGAGATTGCTGCAGCATATTCTTGATCCTCAGGAGTAACCAAGTCGCCGGTGAATGAATTCTGAAATAACTGGAAGTCCATTATGATGAGCTAGGGGAGAGATATCGAAAGAAATTGAGAGATTTAAGGATGTTAAGTACTCGTATATGCTCTCCACTTGCACTCCGACATAACCACAAACTCGACCCCTCATTATTCCCGACCTTCTCAGATCAGTATCGGTAATCATTTGCCTGCTGACATGATGCGCCTTACGTTGGGTAATGATCCTGTCCGTATAAAGCGTACTTGATTGTAGGATTACAATGCAGGGATCATGTTACAATTATCCATAAATCTACGTGAAAAAACCTACCTTGTAACTCACCGATCAACATAGTTTGAGGTGGAAATTTCTTCTGAGAAGGGTTTGCAGCTCTTGCCATCTCTTCCACATCTCCTCATTTAACCACCCTATGTACCTGGCGCCATATGTAGGCGCTTGTGAAAAGACCTCTCTTCTCCGTCCATTGGCTTTTGGGTGAATGTTCTCGTTATCCTCGAAAACGGGCCCAGCAAAGCAAAGCAAGGTAACAAAGAATGAGCACTATAGCGATCATACGAGACTGGGAGAATGAGGTACAGCCACCAGCGACCAATATAAAAACGTTGGGTATTTGTGACAGATTGTAGACGGTGACCTTGACCGGATTACTTCTCCGAAGGTACCACATTTGAAAGATTGACAGACAAGGGTGATTGGACCACGTACGACCTCGTTTCAAAGATCCACACTGTTGCCCAAATTTGAACGATTTGCGAGGATGAAAGTTGCGTAAACTCCACGCGTCCGAGGTAAACGCTGAACTACGGCGGTATCCAACACCAACCTGCTGCAGATGATCATCCCGTTCCACCGATAGAAGTAGGGGCTGCGGGCCTCGTGGTGCGTAGATACGTACACGTTACGGTTCGACACCGTCGAGGGGTTTGAAGAGAACATTTGCACTGTCTTTGCAATCCACCGCGAGTACCGGACGTCCCATTATTAGGAACAGCGAGAACTCGCAAGATTCGGAAATACTGCATGATAAAAGAGTAGCCTTCAGGACAGTCTTGCGCATAGATGGGCCGGTGCCCTATTATTGCAAGGTGGGGAGGCTTCCAAAAAATCCGATGACAGCTTCCACGAAAAAAGGCGCAATTACTTTATAGTAACTCCGCTCGAGATAAGGCAAAGAGTGAATACTGAGCATTATCTGTTAGACAGTGCTGCTTCAGACCAGATACACAAAGCGTGGAGACTATATCTCGTAAGAGAACACAAATGAGTGACCCGAGAAGCAGACAAGAACGAAAGAAACAACTCAGTAAAAGGGCCAGAAAAAAAAGTGTCACGTGACGCCAAGTACCTTGCGCGTTGAAAAGGCAGGTGAAGGTTCTAAGTTCGTGGTTTTGAACCACGGCGGTGCGGAAAGCCAGCTTTGACCGTGTTCGTGCGTGTTCCCAGCCCCATTTTGATCCCATCTGTTTGGTCTGACCGTAGAAGTCAGAAGACTCGAGGACTCGTGTCTTGCATGAGGCAGCCATGGTATTGGAGATACAGTGCCAGCGGCCCTTGCCGCCTTTCATATGATCTGGGTTCTAGCTAGAATCGCAAACAGGTCACCGGAATGGGTTGACTTGGATATATACTATACTTATGATTTCTGGCATTGGCTGAAGATCCCATGTGCTCGGTTTGTTTCTTCATTAACCGTCATTGTTCACAAGCACTCAATCCCAAGTTGCCTTTAGGAGGATGCCGAATTCTGATTCAAGTCTGGGCTAAGGGAAAAAAGCCACTCCTCAATATATGACTATTCCTTTGCGCAAGCCGCCAATAGAAGTATCTTCCCGAAATCACAAAGCGGGCCCTTTTAGCCACAGGTTCCATCGTCCTCAATGCAGCCTCGAGGTCTTATAACATTGTGACCGGGACCATCTCGGCCCTCTGTGCCACGATTTTATCTGGTATAAAAGGGACTGCCCCAGCAGTCTGGTATGAAACTTCTGCCTTGTCTTCAGAACTACAACCATGTCGTACCCAGGATATACTACTAGTAACCTGTCCCGTCGCCAATCAATTGGCTATTCCTCAACTCCTGGCCCTGTCACGTTTCCATACAGCGAATCGCATGCAGGGCTTTACAACGATCCAATGATGCCAGGGTATCGTGACGAGGTAAGGCCTCCAGTTTCTATCTCTTTCGTCTGAGGTTCTAATCACACAACTATGCCATCAGCATTATCCACATCCTTCGTATCAAATATATGGTCCCCCTGCGGCAAGTATGAGCCAGCACCACCTCCCTCTTACATGTTCGTGGAAATTTTCCCTTTGTCTATCATACACTGATCTTTGATTCATTATAGCTTATGATGATATTGGACTCCGTGATGGATATTATCCGGAAGATCGCCACTTAAATGGCATATATCCTCCAGTCGTACAACCCATGTCTATTGGGCGTCGCAGCCGAAGGTCGTCATCGATATCATATTCGAGCAGACCGAACTTCCTGGACAATTATCATCGGTCGAGTACCATAGTCAAGTTCAAGCGTAAAGGAGCGTTCCGAGGAGGCATCACCCTCGGAGAAGCTCAGGCGAATGTTCGTTTATCTGGCAACGAATCCTATAGCTTTCATGAATTGGGTGTAGATCACAGAGGTCGGATGATGATGAGAGTCAGAGTGCGTTTTCAGCTTCTGCCACCTAGTCACTCACAACTAAAGGACTTCCGTTCAGTGGTCTGGTTATACACCTCTGACTTACGAGATACCCATAGATGGGTATGATGGGAGAATTAATTTGCAGACGCTTGCAAGAAGAGTCGCAAGGGCTGTTGTGCACTTCCTCCAGGTATGCCACGTATCAAGTTCGTTTATGACTGAACTTACTTTATACCATTTTAGGCCAATGCTATTCCTATTCACTGGGATCGTGTTGAGCTTCATAGTCTCGAGGAGATATCACATGGCCTTTGGCAGCCAAAATTGATGACCACGAATTGAAGTCCTTATTTTGGATTTCTTCCCAGGTCTTGCTTTGTTTATTTGTTGAAGTTCCCACATGCGTATCGATCGCCACCTTGTTGATGAGTCTCTCTTCAACTCCCTTTTTGCATAATTTACCACCGGCCGCCCCCTCCCGGTTGTACTAGTATACCCCTGTGTATCATATGATCTACTTTTTTTTAAACATAGCACTGTACGGCGTGGATGGACACTGGGGCATTGAATAGTATATGCTCACGATGTACGGTAGTCTGTATGAATGATATTATTTTGTTTCCAGGAATCAAATCCAGTCTATAACTAATATGAAACTGTCCACATGACAATAATGCAAGTACAGCTCAAGTGACCATAACCGCATATAAAATACTATAATGGTATTCAAGGAGAATAAGCAATAAGTTAGGCAAAATCAAGGGAGTTTTGAGATGAATGATATCAAAGCTGGTTCCGCCTCAATACGTTAGTGTGCCGCCTGCGGCGGGGAGCGTTGTGGATTCCGAGTGCGCGCTTGACTTTGGTCAAAAATGGAATACGCGTTCTCTGTAATTTTAACGAACCATTATTGAGCTATACTCACGCTGAACCGTGTAACAGGAACCAACTTTTACGCACCATCAAGGATTTATTCTCGTGTTTAACATGCTTTCGCCCATTTCTTTGTGCGTTTGGATGGAGTGATGCTCCTTCTGGCGTGTTAATTTTTTTTGGTAAGACATTTAGGGGGTAGAACCAAGGTTCAATGAAATACTCACTGTAACCTCCTGCCTGATTGTGGCTTTGGCCCAAAACGAGGTCGTGGGGATGCTGATTCCCTTTGCTCCTACGTGCGCTGCGGTGGAAAACATTCATGATTTCGGGAATGTGATAGTGGTGATGATGGTGAAATAGTGAAACAGGGATAAATTCTGGAGTCTTCAGGCCCAGGATGGTCGAGTCGTGGTACTCTTATAGTTGAAGGGGCCCCATTGGAGTAAAGCTATGCAGGGCTCGTCACAACGATACCCATATAGGAAAGGTACGTATAAAGTCAGCACACGGATCGCATCATCTTAAGTTCCACTCGCACCCAACACTCACAAGACGGTTTGAGCTGGTGACCATGGGATGTAGCATGACGTCATTGAGTTCGTTCTGTAAGTGGCAACGTAAAGCTATAGTAGCAAGGAGGTATACAACAAGAATACAGATGCGCAGTGCGAATTTCGATGGAGCTTCAACAAAAGTTTCTGTATGTTAAACTGGTTTCCAGAGAGTCACTGTGGAGGCAAAACCGTTGACGTTATCACCCCATCTTGCAACACCTTTTCCATTCATACTGATCTGATATATCGATCCAAGAGTCGAAAGGCTATACACCACAACTGATGAAGTCGAGTCAATATTGGCGATGTGTTCTTGACAAGAATGACTAGCTAAACGATCTTGGCTATAGTTCTGCAAAAATAATCAGTGATAGCCGAATTTAACCTTAGCATAAGACCAGCTATTAATTGTTACCTTAAAAAAGCTATATAGCCCAGCCCCTGAAGAACCAATGGCGTCAATCAATGCTAGACTGAGGAATAGTTATCGACTCATACCAAAAATAACGATATTTTCAGATGATTGCACCCATAAAGCCCATGCCATATCCTTTTTGGGGTCCAAAGGGGGGTCATGATATTGTGGGTTGCGAACGAAGGGCATAGGAGGAGCAGGTTTCGGTTGAAAATAAGGCTATCGTGACGCTGTCGGTCTACGGTGTCTATAGCTAGACGAATATTACTTACAGTTTCGGTTTGTATCAGTCCCATATAATGGTTTTTTGCTCCAACTAAGCTATATTGATAAAGAACGTGATGCTCAGCTATCAAAAGGCAGTCAGATCGAGTCATCTTCCACTTGGGTATACTTACAAGCTACACCCATAGTAAGTCAATAGACAAACCGGATCAGGATGAAAAACTAACCTGTGCCTATCATCCAAACAGGGCCGGCGGATTCAGATAAGATACCTCGTCCGCTAAATATGTTTAATTGAGAGCTGCCATCGCCGTCAAGGTCATGATCTGCAACCCAGACCCAAGTACCCTTTACCATGCATGTATGAGCAGTGGGAAAAACGTTAGGATTAAATCCAAACCTCCAGATAAGCCGTCGACTTAGTAGTCAGATGGAGCGCAAGAAACGCAGCAAAGCAATTGCTATTAACCGCTCCTTTGGGACACTGCGCAAGCTCAAGATTCGTGCCCGCCGCTGGAATACGGTCATGAGGCAAGTAAACAGCATGATAAGCTTGCCATACCTCCACCAAGCCTGCAGACGATTAGTATACATGTAACGAAACAGTTTGTGGCTTTTTGTATACCTAATGTGACTATCCCACATTCCACATGCACCGTGTTGACCAAGTGGTTCGTGTACGTTCCATTCCACGACGATGGCCCCTGGAGCTGGACCTCGGGTCGCGAAAACAATATCCGTTATTTCTATGATTCCTTCAGATCCCTTACTACCGACTTGTACGACGACGTGTGGATCGTGTTGGTCTTGGAAGTAGGGGCCGCCGCCCATGATAACGGACCAAGCTTCACCTACAACTCGGCTGCCTGGAGGAATGTTGATGGTTGAAGTGACCTTGTATACACCAGCGTCGAAGAAGATGATGTAACGGCCGGAATACTATGAATGACATTTACTCAAATAAAGCGAATTTGGTGAGAAAATCACTACGGACCTCTGCAAATATAGTATTGATAATTTCTGTGTCGTCCGATACTCCATCACCTTTTGCACCATGCGACTTGACACTCACAAATTGATCCGCAGAATAATCAATGTACTGTGGATGAGTTTTCCCAAAGATCTTTCCGGAGCTATCAAGTAAACTTGAATCTTTGTATGCTGAATGAATACTGCCCTGCACGAAAGTGCTGTTGGTATTTCCTCCAGAGTAGATATTACCTTGGCCCCAGGAGCTGATGATCATTGTACCTCCGGCAAGGACAATTGCACCCCCAACTATGCCAACGGCCACAGGAACATTTTTGAGCGAGATATTATTTAGGACAAGTGATCCCGCCAGTCTGTTTTTACTGAGAGTAGAACAGCGTACAAATATTGGAGTATTCGTAACGACAGCATCGATGATAGCTTCGGCACCGACAGTCTGGGCGTCTGAAATGAAGATATTATCTAAAGTCAAATAAAGCTCCGTACCTGATTATTGGCTGAGCGACCTCCGGTTGCCAGATCAAACCCAACCCGACAGTTGTTGATAGTGATTCCCTGAAAAGTCCATCCTAAGGTGTGATATTGAAAATTTAGGACATTCCAAATGTCGAAGAGTCTGACCCCAATTCCACATTCCATATACGGCTATGCGCCATTGATGAGCATTTAGACGACAAAACGAAGCAATATTATACAAACCTGTTCTTGCGTTATTTACAACGATGTTGCGAACGGTGAACCTGTAACTGAAAGGTTCGTGACTGGGAGAAAGAGAAAATGATGAAGTACTCGCTGTTGATTTCCAACCCATATACCGAAACGCCCCCCATTAAAAACCATATCTTATGTTTCGTGTTAATCAGCTTTGAACAGCTAACATGTTGAATATATCATGCCTCCCATAAATCCACCACTTGATGACGTTTCGGTTTGGTTACTGCAAGAAAATAATCAAAAATATCGAACTAACCTTCCATTTTCCATAAAGATTCCTGCCAAGGATATTCATAAATAAACGAAATAACGAGGAAAGTCAAAACGTTACCTTGATGCATATTTCCGCTTTGGGTGGACATTTCGACCACAATATTCATTAGTGATGTACATTGCGATACTTGCCAGTGAAGGCCCGTAGCGGTAGCAGAAGCGGGCATATGCGTAAGGTCGATCACGAGATTGCGCACTGAACGATGGCTATTTATGCATACTTTGTTAGCACTGGACGTGCATAATGTAAAACTGAATATGCCCAAGACTCACAAGTTATTCTGATTGACATACCACTGATTACCGCCTGGCAGGTAAGGATCAGCGTCTATTGAGCAAGAAGGTCAACTACAACTCCATCAGAAACTTGACGGAACTCAGACGTACCGATAACCGCAATACCCGCAAAGTTTGGGGCAGCACGGATGGTTGGTGGCTTTCTGGCATCCCCTATAATCACGGTATAGTAATACGCAATGATGGGGGCTGACACGATATATGTTCTGCACTTATGAGTGAACAAATGCCCAATACGATGAAAAAATATTGAAGCTACCCAGAGGGAAAGTAAACCACTGCTGGAGTAGTGCTACAGAACGAAAATCAGTGATGTTAGCGATGAGTATTGCGTATAACCAAAATGGATTCTTCACGTTGACGAAGAGCAATTACCGCCACCGCAGCGCCCGCCTGATGAAATCGCTGAGCTGATGATCAATAAATCAGGATCGTGTTCGTGTCTGAGTGATCTAAATCTCTATACAGACTTGATGGCAACGGTATCATCGGCAATGCCATTTCCAGTAGCTCCATAGTCCTTGACGTTGCGAAATACTTTGTATGTGCTCGGGCTGGAGGAGAATGGTGCTGATCCTTGATGCCTAATCTCCTGGAGCCAGAAGGGATCGTCTGGTAAAGCATTTCCCACGGCAGGTACCACGACAGGATTTGATACTGTAATGCATGTCATGACGACTGATACGATGGCATTGAAGTCCAACAAGGACAAGCATAGTTAAACACGATTTTGAAGAAAATCGTTCATGAGGTTCGAGAACTGCAGCTAGAGTTGCAGATACACTGCTTGCCTGATCTGTTCTTAAGCAAGATATAGAAATCTATGGTACAATGCTTCTTGTTTTATTTAGCCAATGGCGCTGTGCTGCAACGATAAGTAGAGGCATACTAGCACGGTTTCGTTGCGAGTCACTAAGGCTCTTGAGATTGTGGATCGTGACACAGATTAGGATTACAAGTGGTTGAGTGTGTTTTTCAATCGGGCTCCGGTTTCGGTCTGACAATGTTGTTGGGATGATACTAGCGGGTTCAAGTTATCTAGCGGCAGAGTGCGAGGTATTGAGTTTGCTTGTGTTAGTTTGTAGTAAGAACATATAGCCGCGGGCCCACTTAGCGCTAGCCCTCAGTTACAACCACTTCGATTGGCCTATTTCATAAATGCCTTCCGATGAAGACGATATATTCGTAACGGATTCTCTAGCAATATATTCGTCTCTGAATTTTAAGCCGGCACCAGGAAAATTCACCATTATGGCGTCCTTTGCGCTGACATCTGCCAATAATTCAACACGCAAGGTCATCGCTCTCTCTACTGGATCAAAATGTCTCCCGGAAGTGCGCTTGCCACTGAAAGGGGACATCTTGCATGATTGCCATGCTGAAGTTCTAGCTCGTAGATGCGCCGTCCGCTGGTTTCTTGAGGAGATCGCGCGGTTCGCTGCAGATCAGAGATCAGAATGGATAGAGAGACATCCCAGTGGAAAGTTCAGTCTAAAGGAAGGACTTCGTATGATAATGTATATTTCCACTGTCCCCTGTAAGGTCGTACTATAATTTTTATCTTTGAATTATGACTCAATGTCGGAGAACTTCAAGGTGGTGATGCTTCCATGAGATACCTGGCTTCTTCTCAAGACGACGAAATGGCAGTTTTAAAAAACTCGACTGTGTCTCTCCCTTTTCCTCCGAATACCGCTTCAAGGGGACGCGACAATTACTCTCTCTACGGTGTATTGAGAACTAAACCAGGCAGGGCTGATTCGCCGCCGACATTGTCCATGTCTTGCAGTGACAAGATAGCCACCTGGAACGCTATAGGTATTCAAGGTGCCCTTGGCTCGCGTTTCTTCCATCCGATCTACATTTCCAAGGTAATTATTGGGGAGGTGGACGAGGGTATGCAAGAACTTGTGCGAGCAGACTGCAAAAGGGCCTTCTGGGAGCGTCTCGAATCTATCCATGGTATAGATATTTTATGAATAGAAATGGGAAGACACACTGATATGTAATCTTTCAGACTTTCCCGCAGATTATCAACTTCATAGACCGGATGTGCAATTTACAACCGTCATTTTCCCTCACTCTCGAACGTCACTCACACCTCCGTCCAATAGCTCGTGCAATGAATGTGAATATATGGAGCTTGTCATGATGTTACAGGCTTACCTATTTTACTTTCTCTAGCCGTTTGTTGGATTGCAGACTCCGCAAAAACTCCGGAGGTCCTTATCAATGGAGGAAAGCGAGGAGTTCCACCGAAACACCGTTATAAAACTATGTTCAGGTAAGCTAATCTCACTCGCATCTTGCGTTCCTTCAGACCAGGTTTTGAATCTATCAAAGGCCCCAGCTTTCCAAAGTTTCTTTATTCCAGTTATACAGGGAGACTTTAAGTATCCTGGAGTCGACAGTGGAGCTGTAAGTACTTGACACTCGAATGAAAGCTGATGAATCCCTGAATATCGACTAAAGCGACCAGTATACGTACCATCGCGTCAAAAAAATGATGGTCGAGTACCAAATCACAAAGCATTGCTTGCAGGCAAGTGGTCGTCCGTTTTCTGGATGGATAAAAAGCGGCGAACGATGGGAGAGCTTCGATTCCAGTGGCATGGAACAAAAACAGAACATACAAATATTGGATTAATAAAATTAAGCACCGAAGTGCCTGTACACTGAGGGAAACATAATAAACTCTCTAATACGTCACTTGGAACATTAAACAACAGAGCGATCGTCAATAACATAATCATCATGAAGGGGAACAACGTATGCAGACTACAGGATCTAGTTCTAGGTAGCCACCATGAACAAAATATGGAACTTATACAGCAAGGATTGGAGCAGACATTACATTATCATCATTCTTCCTTCCTGGTATCCATAGGCGGCAAGGACTCCAGAAGTAGTCCAGTAGAAAGAGATTTGTGGTGCATGATAGGTGAGCCTGCTGTAGATTCACCGTCTTCACTGGGGCCTCCAACGAAAGTAGGACTCGATCGACCGGATCGACCAGAAGCTTCCGCGAGTTCCCTACGAAGAGCCTCCAGTTCGCGTTCAAACCTGTTGATTATTAGTAGAGTAGAGTAGCAACATGTCTGACAACTTACTTGCGACCGAAAACCTCGATATAGAAACCTCCACCATTCCAGACGCTCACAGCAAATATAAGAAGCAGAAAGGTACCACTCCAGAACGGGCTGTCGTATAGAAGATACACAGCCGGCAGCTCGGTCAAGACAGAGTACACTATGACAACCATTAGCAATGCTACCTACAAAGAGGATATAGCTCAGAGCCTACCCAATTGCCCGCCCATAAAAAATGCCTCGCGGTAATGAGGAGGGACCTTTGATAGAACACGACCGATGGATCCACGCTTATCGTTCAAAAGGAACGAGAATGAAGTAGTTCGCTGGCCAGACTCAATTTTTGTCCGACGGTCTATGAGAACAAACTACATGAAATGAGTATCAGCTGATATTGATAAAAATTGTGTAAACTTACCTTCCAGTACAGTAGTTGCCAGATAAGGTCTATCAAAGGTTTAGTTTTTTTATAATCATGGGAGCGCTTTCAAGAGAAACGTACAGATAGCACCGCTCAAAAGGAGGGCTTTCGAGGGACTCATAAACGGCAATTCAATTAGCGCAGGAAAACGAACTTCGGCATTGGGATAGAAATGCCTGGTATCAACTGTGAGCAGTCACATTAATGAACAATCACATAACAAAATACCTTATCACGGTAAAAGTGAAAGGCCCATATATGTGGATGAAGAGCGATGTGACCTTATCAGAGTCATGGAACACAAGACTATTTCTCCAGGTGATTACGGCGCTTGCCAAAGATCCATGCGATAAACAGTAACAGGCAACAAAGAGGGCCGGAGACGAGGGCAACAACCAGATATAGATGAAGTTAAGAATTGTTACATAGTAACACAGGTCAAAGAGGAAGTAATGCCACGATCGTTTCTTGTACTTGTAGGCACGCATAGGAAGGAGGTATAAGCCCTGGATAGTATACGATATATGTACCCATCTAAAGAAGAAAAATGGCATTATTTTTGAGGAAACGTTTCATGTGAAGTGAAGTGAACAAAACGTACTGAGGAGCCATGCCAAATAACAGAGCAGAGATAAGCAGCGACATGACACCGAAGAAAAAAGATATCTTGTCGCGTGTGCGGACAACCTTAGCTGAATGCCACGAGGTCACCAAAGTAGTCATACGCGTTGATACCTAACGCAATGGAAGACGTAATGGGAGTCTGCATCAAGATCAAGCTACACGTTAGAGATAGTCGGACACACCTTCACTTTGAAATTTTTGACTTCACGATCGAAATTCTCTGCCAGTAAATCACCAGATGGTGCTCTGATTTTGAAGGCCTCTTCAGCCCGCATCTTCAAGCGATCACTGTGTTTCTGCAAACTTCTTTGGAGGAGGTCAATGCGTGAATCGAAGTAGGTCTCCATCGTGTCTAGGATAAAAAGTCTCTCGTATCACAGCTACTTTTTCTTGGATAAGGACTTACCAAGTAATGTAAATGCACCAGCCCACTCAGAAACCTCGTCTTTGATAAATCGTTCAAAAGGGATTGAAAATTGTCCGCCTCCCGAGGGCGGAGAGTCTGTTCTTAATGTTGGTGAAGGTGGCCGAGACACCATTGTAAACGTGAAAGCAAATTAAAGGCCACTAAGGAGAGGTGAGAGACAAAGCCTTGAGCGGATGGTGGCAGACGTATCAAAGCAGTTTGGTTCTAGCGCGTGTGTGGAACACGGTGGTCCCAACTTGTGGCACGGTTGGAAACGGCGTTGACCTGCAAATGGTAGCAGGGCATATGTTTTCGTGCTTATGTCATCACCACGTATACCCATTGTCCACCCATATTCGGCCATGACATTATTGAGATTTTACATATTTTGTTGTCTCTATCGAGTCTCAATGACAAAAGTGATTTCGAAAATCTTAAGACAACTTTTGACAGGCAGGAACGTCAAGCAGTTGCATCAAACATGATTTGTGTATGAAGTGCCGTTCTATGGAATAATAGTGACAGCACTGAATTACAGTAGTGACAAATCGCCAAACTTCTCCTTGTATCCTAAGTGCGAGTAATATCAGAATGCAGTAACTATCAAGCAAAGTAATACGAGTACCTGGAACAGTCCATTTGCCCTTCTTGACCATGGTCTCTACAGCCTCGACAATGCGTGGATGAGCGTTACCAACGTCCTCAACCTAATGGTGTGGTATGGGAACATCGATGAGAACTTTATAAAGGTGGGGTATACGAATTACTCACGGTAAGATCATCAAAGGCACGCGCATCCTCAATATTTGCAAGGGTGACCTGCAGCTCCTTCAATTCCACGTCGATCTTCTCAGCTGTCTCTTTGGCTTTTGTAACCTAAACCGATACATACACGTTAGAATGGAGATAACTACGTATGTCAGAAGGACGTACCGCTTGGGTCTCAAAGGTCTCGATTGCTTTGACGTGAGCATTCACATCGTAAGTTACAGGCTTGAACTCCTTCAATAGCTTCTCAGCCTCATCAACTACTGACTTGTTTTTCAAAACCGAGCGGTAGTGTGCCAAATCTATTGTGGTGGACTGCGTGGCATATTGAGCCTGGATGCGTTGAGCATCACCGTGTCGCTTGCGGAATGCTTGCAGGGCGGCAATGGTCTCTAAACGGCGAGCGACGCGGACAGTCAGACAAAGATAGTGTGGAGTAAAAAAAATAAAACCTACCCTGTCCAAGACCAAGCGTGGAGTAGATTCGCGTGAAATCCTGACCAAAGAACACAGTTCAGAAAAATAGCTCTGGTTTTAAGTCCTGGTCGTACTCACGACTGCCGCAACTGCTGCTTTTGAGGCCATTGGCTGATTGACGATAAATAGGTTAATTCAATTTTCAAGGTCCAGACTAATGATGACTTACAAAGGGGGAGTGCTGGATATAAGGACTGAGCAGAGAGGAAGGTTTCTTTGAAAGTGAGCGGAGGTAAGGCCGGCAACGGCCGATCACGGCTAGCCCTTCTCCGATTTTCAACGAGAACCGTCTCGAGAGTAATGCTGCATATATTTATACCAGCTCACCACCATGACAAGTCTGTATTCATATGTTTTCAGGGTAGTGGAGTGTCTGACACTTTTTTCTTTTCTTTTCTTTTTATGCACTATTTTATGACACTTAAGAGATTATCCTGATACCCAGGTTTTTGGTTGTAAGTGAGTCTCTTGGTAGCACTTTCCAAAAGCTCTCAGGTCTTACAGATGGGGTTTTTATTTAGCAATAATCCATCTGAAAGGCCACCCTCTCTGAAGAGGGCCTCCTAAAATCCCAACATATGTTTTGTCCTCAAATTGTTGTTTCAAGGATTTACATAAATATATATGGAGAGTATCTCCATATTACAAAAAAAATCAATTTTCACCATTGCATTCCCACTATGTTGTGGCTTTCCAACCCTCTCCCAACCACTCCACTTGCTATTGGACTAGAGGTTACCACTGATTTTCTTTTACTTGTCTGTCATATCTGAGCCACAGACTAGGTAACCTGAACCTCTAAACAGTCAGAAACCCCCCAAATACGAACTCCTGAATCTTTGGTCTTCCCGGAATCAGCATAGCCCTGCTCTGATTCTCCTGACCCGGACTTTCAGTCTGAGCCATATATTTCCTCCACATTTCCTTATGTTTCCTTATGGTACACTCCTCTCACATACATTTTCTCCTTGCTAGATAATTGTCTGCATAGAACTCTGTACCTACATTACAAGTTACTCCTTACAAACACCATTCCCTCCGATTAGTATATACTGTAAGCTGTAACTCCTGTATTCCATTTCTGCAGTTCAAATATCAATAAGTTCCCCATACCTTTTTACCCAAGTCCTTTTCTAAGTCTTCCGGTCCTTTGGAGAAGGACCTTTACTCCACTTCTATTTTCATCCTCTACTCTCCCCTCATTTACTCTGTTGAGTTAGGGAATAAGGTCCATAGAAGGGCCTAGCACACGAGCTAAGCCAACCCACAATCTTGTACTCTGCTCCTCTCCCACAGTGCACCTCCGTTCTCCGAACTCCAAAAACTCCAAAGGTCATGGTACTCATACACCGACTCTCACCACTAAGCCTTGGACACCAAATCACCCACCACACACCTCTTATACAACTGCAACAACAATTCTGCCCCACCACCTCTAACCAGCATCAATCCACTGTTTACCCCACTTTACCTCATTTTATACTACCTCAAGCCCACTGCTTGCCACCCTTGCCTAATGCCCCTACTGCCAATGCCAATGAAACTGCCTCACCCACCACTCGGCCACCAACCACCACCACCTATGCAAATACTGCAAGTGCAGGCAACTATTAACAAGGAGGAGGGAGAAAAGGATGTGGATGGAAAGAGGGGAAAGGAATAAGCAAATTGAAACAAGGGTAGAGAGAAGGATAATGAGTAAGAGAGGGCACCACCCTCTTTCACAAAGTTGCACATCATCTATACCACATACATATTGTATATACTACATCCCTAGACCTTTTATATCAAATTTTCCATTTTTCACCCATTCTTTTCTTTTCATTAGATGATGGTGGTATTATATTCTACCAGCACATTTTACAGCTACATTGTGTATTTACTTTTGCCAAATGATAACTTAGTTCAGAGTAGGGATCCCAAATTTTGATTTGGTCCGTGGTTTGAGCATTTTTGCCTGAACTCAGTTCATACAGGTTCAAACAAACAAACTTCAACATCACCCCCCCCCCCCCCCCCCCCCCTAACTCTGGAAGAATTAAAAAAAGCGAATAGTGGACCTAAACAAAAGGGGGTAAACATACTCTTCATCTTCAAAGAAATTAAACCTTGCCCTTCAACCTCCACGTCCTCCTTCTTCTTGTCATCCGTACGGCCAGCGGCACACCTCAAATCATAAACAACGTTCTCTTCCTTCTTCCACTTCTTCTCTTCCTTTCCCTTCTACGGACCCCACTCGTCATCGACGTCGAGAAGCTCCACGGCGACGATATCACCCTCGAGAGCGCGGTTACGATCCTAACAGCCACAAATAGAGATATCAATGTCAAGTACTTCTGTGGGCTACTTAGGCATCTGAGCGATTGCGTTTTGTTTACACTCAAAATATCAACGACCGATTTTTCCGGGCGGGAATGAGCGGTGGCAACTAAGCCTGTCGAAAGATAAGGAGCTGAA
>NW_006763293.1:520911-588930 GCF_000218685.1 Serpula lacrymans var. lacrymans S7.9 | reverse complement strand
GTCAGAAAGTTCGCAGTCAAGCTCTGCGTCGGACAGGAGATAAATACGAGATTTTGTTGCTGATAAGAGGGGTAAGAGACAAATGTAGTCATATATCCTGCCTCCTCCCCCCACCCCTCCGCGATCTCATTGGCATCACCACATCTTTCTCCTCCTTGCATTACTGCCGCTGCCGCTTCATTGCCACCACTGCCTCACCATCGCCTCCTCCTCCTCACACCACCATCACCACCACCACCTCTTTGCACCACACAACCTCCACCTCCACCATCCTCTCCTCCTCACATCATTGCCGTTGCCACTGCCTCATTGCCACCACCACCACCACCTCCTCCACTTGAGTGGGGACCCTGTCCCCATGTATTTGCCATATATGGCAAGTGCATGCGGCATTAATTAATCCAGGTTTGATCCAGTTTGAGCACTTAAACTGCAGGTTTGGTTTGGGGTTCAGACCAAAGTGTCTGAGAACCAAACTGAACTCAACTTTGGCATCCCTAATTCAGAGGTTCAGACCAGCTCGAACCTGAACCAAACCTCCAAACCACTTTTAGTAAAACTCCCACTGTATTAATTAGTTCAGTTCAGTTTGCTGTTGAACTACTTGGCTTGGTTTGGGGTTTGGGGTTTGGGAAAGGGGAGCCTCTGAATTCCAAATTTTGGCATCCTCAGATGCATTCTTATGCCGTGCCTGTTTTTATTGATGCATGTTTGCACATATTTACTCCAAGTTTGATATGTGGGTCCATCTGTATTAGCACACAGCCAAGAAAAACACTAACTTCTATTGCATCTGAATCGTCCCATGTCTACTTTTCAGCTATCAGAAGATTGTATAACTGACCTTGCAGAGCTTGTCCTTCAAATGGCACTATGTGAATGGGGTGATTGCAAAATTATGCTGAATTGTTGGCTCAATATACACAAGGTGATTACCCCTGTCTATGTGTGGATTTGTCCTAAGGATGTATAAAATCATTAATGGAGGCTGGATTCAATCTGAAGTCCGCGTGGTTACAGCTGTGTGTGACTACTTTAGTCGAGGCTGGATGAAGTTGCGAGTGCAGCTGGATCTTCGGAGTTGAAGGAATTGTGGCCACATAACTTTTCTTTCACTACTACTCCCAACACCTGTGCACTATAGTCTGCCAAAATATCAGTGGAATTTTTTCCAATAGTCTTGGAACCAGCCACCATTTGCTGACCCGTCGATTACAGCATATCCTAGAACACTGTTCTACCGCTGCTGCAAAGGTAAGTGATCAGTCTCACCAACTTACTCGCAGTAAGGTCCTAACTCGACTGTTACTCCTACTGCTACAGGATGGCAAACACCATTGCTGTCTGCCAAAGTGTAAACAGTCACTGCACAGTTCAACATCAGTGTTGCAGCTACATTGTAAACTCAGCCATATTTCACGCATTCCATTACCATGTCCTGCGAAAGGTATGTTTGCATAGTACTCGTCACATACCTGGAGTTTTAGTGACTGTCTACGACTCAATATCTATCCTTTTTAGGTTGCCATGAAGCATTTACTTGCGCTACCGCTCTTAAATCTCATTTTGTAGCTACACATGCCGATTTGCTTGGGAAGTGGATTACGCTGCCGTCCAACGACATTTCCCCCATTGCTGCACCATTTCTGCCTCATACAAGACCCTCCCCACCTCCGCTGCCCGATCATGCCATACTACCACTATGGAAGATCACCCCACTCGTCATTCCCGCGCCGCCTTACCAGCCCAGGAAAGAACAACCTCGAGGCCTGGCAAGGAGATGGCACAGACTTAGTGCAGAGGATGAGGATGATGACGACGAAGACGAGGCACGTATAGCGTTCGAAGACCTGCTTCAGGTTCCTCTCAATCCAGATCACATTGTCAACACTGTCATCAGGTCAAAGCCACCAAATCTTGACCACCAACTCTCTAGGCCGCAGACTGGCGTTGCTCCAGCACTGCAGAGTGATGATGTACTCCGATCTATGCTCTTTGAAGCACTTTCCAAGCGGATTGAAGCTAGACTGGAGATTTAGAGGCGGCGAGTGGTCGAGAGATGCAATAATACTGCGACGACATAAATTCACAACTAGCGGAACACCACGTTAACTTCCCCAAAATATCCTTTCTTCAATATAGCTTTCCATGTTAAAGTGGTTTATTTTCACATTGATTCACAACATACAAACGATCATTTAGTAATGACGATATAGTATTGAGATTACGACGATGCCCATGCGTGTATATGGCACTGTCCAATAGTAATACATTACAGCGTATTCCTTTGCTGTAAAACTACTCCTAACGATAGGAGAAACTAGATAATGCAATCGGCTTATCGATCGTGCCCTGAGCCCCCAAGTCCCCAAGTAAAAAAAACTGTCCTAACACTCATGTCACTTCGACCTTCGCATGCCCAACACTCGCGCGATATTAGCATGGCAGACCATCCCGTTCCCACCCAGAGTAAGTAGCAAGAGCGTATTGAAGCAACGGAGACGCCGAACAAGCAATACGCCGACGTGCTCTAACCAGGCAATTCCTCGAACCCATTCGGGAGTGGATCCACCGAATCAAGGCGCATATGTGAGAGAGAAAGCGCATGTGGATATCCTAAAATCGATGTGTGCACATATATATCAGGAATATATGCGTGCCATCATCGAAATGACGGCGGGATATATTGTCCTGAGGCGGAGGCTCGAAGCATCCATAAACGGGTAACAGATAGAAGCATAAAGGCATGCGAACCGACTATGGCTGTGGGTTTTCGGAGCTAACATAAAGTCGAGCGATGGCTAGCACCGATTCGAAATTTGTACACTGGGATGAGTGTCGACTGCGTTGCCGCTTGACTATGATAATGATGAATAGTGAGAGTATGATGCCAATAGAAAGACCAAATGCAACGCGGGTCCCGTGTGTATCGTCGAGTCAGTCGGTGACGAACCATTGGCTGACGATTAAATAAAACAGCAGCGATAACAACGATAACAACAATCCAAAACGCGTCCACATTACACCGAAGATCTGATATTACGTCTTTTATTTTTTTATGGGGCCTGATTATCTCTCAATTGAGAGACTGAATGGAGTAAAAGGGGGGACAAAACGCACGACATGCAAATCCCGGAACTTAGCGCGAGGAAAGGAGATAAGACAATGGTGATCAATATCCATAACCGGCTCTTGCTGGGGCAGTAGATGTGGCCGCCCCATTAGCAGCACTTTTTGCAGCCAGGTTTACGTTCATGCTAACCGGCTGTCCGCTGACGCTGACTCCAGACCCCACGCCGTTGACACCATTGACGCCGACGCCTGGACCAATAGACGAACCAGGTACAACACCTGGACCAACTGCTGCGCCACCGACGAGTGCAGATAGACGCGATATCTCTTCGCGAGACGAGACAAGGGCAGAAGTAAGCCTTTCATTCTCGTTTGAAAGATATTCAACTTTGGCTTGCAACTGAGCAAGCCAGGCTTTTTTGCGTTGGCGACATTTGAGCGCAGCTAAATATTGAGCCAACAGAATAAACCACTAAATCAAATTACCGGCAACAATGATCTCTCGACGTACCTTGTCGATTACGCTCCAGAAAGTTACGTCGCTTTTCTTCTTCAGTCTCAGGTTTCTTCTGCGACTGCTTGCGACCACCGTTGGCGGCCTGACTCATATGACTTTCGAAATCATCTTCCTCCTCCTCTTCCTCCTCGTCGTCGTCATCAAGCATGCCATCTGAGCCACGGGGCGAACCTCTCCTACCGCGCCCACCGCTACCAGAGGAAGCGGTATATCCACGAGACCGTTTTGACGCAGTTGGAAACGGAGGCAAGTTTGCATTGGCCGTTCTCGCGACTGGAGCAGGAGGGGCTGGCGGACTACTGATGTCATACGATTTTCTCTTCGCGCCACGACGTGCATTGTTGGATGCGCCATTGACAGAAGTGCCGTTGGTGGCTCCTGCACGTGCCTGAGCTTCCTCTCGCTTTGTAAGCTCTTGATGAGCCTGTGAGAGAAGGAAGAGACCATTGGCTGCCGCACTTGCCGCATTTGATGCCGAAGTCAGGTAACTTGGGTTGTTCTCCTGATTGTTAGTGTGCGATGTAGAGAGATGTGATGGCTGGCTGGGCTGATGGGAGGAATTTGAAGGATAGTGACTGGTACCATTGAGCACACCGGTAATGGCACTGAGGGTGTTGGGAGTGATGGTCGCATTCGTAGAGGCAACCTGTGAGGAATTGTTATTCATAAGAGCCAGGAAGGCAGCTGTGTTTGGAGAAGCAGGGGGGAATGAAACGGGACCGCCAACGAGGGGCGTTAAACCGGTGCCTGGTGTGAGGCCAGTACGAGGCGTGAGACCTGTTCGAGGAGTAAGACCTGTGCGGAAAGAAGACGAATCAAAGTTGATGTGATTGGTTGGCTCTGAGTTCTGTTGGGGACCAGCTAGCATGGCGGGGGAAAGCGGGCCAGCACGAAGCGAGTTGGAGAGGGAAGAGGAAAACTGCCAGCCATAGGACGAGTCTGAGGGGGAGGCAATGGCGGCGAGCGGGGGAAGGACGGGCCGGGGAGAGGAGGGGCGGTGGGCGTCGTGCTTGTTGGACGAAGAGGAGACTGGCCGGTCGGATAGTCTGGTAGACGAGTGGTTCGAGGCGGGACTGACCGACTCACGACGAGGCGACGAGGTTTGGCGGAGATTGGATGGGCGCGAAAAGGACTGCTCGAAGGGATTGGGTTCGAGGTCAAAGTCTGAGCGGGTCTGGCGGAGACCAGACGGCTGGGAGTCTTTGGGAGGAGACTGGTGGTCCATGTCGTTGGGCGAAGAGTGGGCGGCAGCGGGAGACATGATGACGACAGAGCGACGTAGCGGTGACGACAGGGCGCTTCTAGGTCGGTGACGTTGGGCAAAGGTCGAGTGCGCAGCTAATTCGGTTTGGGAATTGAAATGCAGCAGTCCACAGTGGCAAAAGCAACTGTCCGATTACTTCCTGATTGGCATTCAAGAGATTTCTACGATATGGTCCGTGCACTAACCCGCGATGGCGTCAATTTCTTAGATGGGGGGTTGCAAAAAAGATGACGATTACTGACGTAGTCGTGTTATATTCAACTTCAGGCGGAGTTCAAATTGATCCATATCTCCACATCTAAGATCACATTCACCACGTCATCAATGATCCATCCATTGCGTCAAACCTCTCACACTCTTTTCCTACTCGCCTTTTTTTCATACTTAAACGCCAGTCGTCGAAATTTTCGCTGCTCCACTCCCCATAAGACTTATCACGACCTCTCTCATTCAGTCTCGTCCGTTCTAGGCGTCCAAATCACATGCATATCTCGCACGAGGCAAGCCTGCTGTTTATTTCCTGCCTCCGATCTTCCCCCAATTTCCCCAACTCCGGCACCATCAGCCACACCCCGTTACAATATCGTTACGCCACCCCAAATGTCGTTGATCCGGTCAATTTAGATTTGCTCTCCTATACCACGCCGCGTCCGTAGTCTAGGGAGGTCCCATCCAGCCCCTTTACACTTTACAATGGAAAATGGTCTTCTTGCAGCGCCGGTTCGGCACCGATTCTATTCTCTTGCTCCCTGGCGCGCTCATCCAAGTACCCCAGTAATACATCTCTGTACATTTTCCGACCTTTGTATGTGCTCACGTCGTCAGGCCAACTCCTTATCGAACTCGCAAGTCGTCCTGGGACTCCCGGCTCATCCGCGAGCTCCTCAATTTTAAAGAGATAGGTCCTGATACCAAAGATAATGGCACCTGTTCTCGGTAGTCGCCTAAGTGTCTGTCGTTCCGTGCGTAGCCGTAACGTTTGTGGCGCCAGATATGGTGCTTGTCTTCTCGCATGTCCGTGACCGTGTGCGAAGGCATCTTCAGGTCCATTGGTGGAATCTGACCACCCTAGTTCTTCTGGATCGACGTCTGAGGTTGTTTCTTCCTTGTCGTCAAGCGTGTGACCATCCTCTGACTTCTTTAGTGGTTTTACGACCTGTATGAAGTAGTTGTTCCGTACGACCGGTTTCTCTAATGGCATGCGTTTGAAAAATCGTTCCATGCTGGTTTGCAGCTTCTCTTTGTCTGGAGTCGAAGAAACAGTTGAAGTGTTAGTATTGAGAATAATGTATACGTATGTATACTGACATTGTGGGACATTGCCAGTGATGTGTATCTCATCGAGTGGCATTCCTATTTTGTCTCGCATGCGCCAGAAGCCTGCAAGTCAAATCAGACCTTTAGAGACATGGCCACATTATATGGAGACATGCCAGGTACGCATATTGCCCCAGCTTGGAAATAGTATCGTCCATCTGATCCTGTTTTAGTGATATCACCTTCAGTCATTTGACAAGTATGAGGGAAGTACTTCTGCTCACCCTCGATCATTATTGCTATATCGTCTTGTATACTTCAGACGCCGTGTTAGTCGCGTATATGTGAGTATTGTATGCAAACATACAGTAATGCTGCAACGCGCATGGCTTCTTCACCCTCGAGTCCATCGAACTGATAAGTTTTCCCAGTTGCGACAACTATGATTGTATGTATGGGTGGTAAACCTTCCCAGCCGAGAGATAAGCCGTTTATCTGAGGCCATGGTTGCTCTGCAGTATGCCGTGTGACGACGAAGCAAGAAGGGTGTCGTCGCGAAAGATATTCTCCAATCTCGTACAGTAACTCTTTTGCTTAATACCTACCAGTTCAGTAAAGTAAAAGGTCGCAGTGGTGGGAATGAGACTCACCTGCATCTCCACCCCCACGAATATCCACCCCATTATCGTGTCGCGAAGGTAGAATCCTCACAGCATCTTCGCCGCGCGTCTTGATGCGAAAGGCGCGAATACTCTCGTATGTCGTATATTGTTGGTCGAGCTCAATCCACTCGTCCCAAGGCATAGAGCGTATACCCATCGTTATGCTTTGCAAATTAAATAGTCAGAACATCATTCGTAAACCGAGCGCAGGGCATAAGATAGAAGGATAACAAAACATACTGATATTCGCCCCAGCGGAAGGGTCGGTATGGAACAGGCCGTATGTCAGATAGAGGGTGGGGACATGGAGTAATTGATGGGTAGTCGAATGTTTGTGGTGTCCATTCTGTAGTCAGACGAGTGGTCACTTGGACAGTAGTACGAGGCTAGATGGACTTACCGCCTGGTTCCCGGAATTTGTTCAAATCCTTCTGTACCTGCACCTCTTCTGGCGCACCGAAACGTCTCTTTTTCGACAGATCTGCCTCGGTCGAGACAGGCTGCTTTCGTCGAGCGCTGTATCTCTTGAATGCGAACAATCCTAGCAAGAGTCCACCAATGGCCACCAGGGCTAGACCATCGGAGTTGCATGGTACCCAGTCGAGCCTATCCATCACCCGCGAGGAGAAACTTGACAGACGAAAGTAGCCTCGATAGAATGAAGCGCAGTCGACGCCTAAGTAGTCTCTAGACCAGGACGTCATTGGTGTTCCTAGCAGGGCAAGTTATGGCTATGACGATAGCAAAAAAGCGTCCGTGTGAGATGCAGTGGAAAGGAATGTCCTGAAGAAGAGCTGTCATCAAGGATAAGGCCAAGCTTAGGGACTTTGCATTACTACCTTTTCGATGCCTGGTTTCGGATGGAATGATCGATAACCGTTTGCGGGAACAACCCTACCAAGCGAGTTCGGAGGCCTCATTGTGATGTAGGGATTTATATAGTTTGGCGGATGAAGGGAAGGTTCGTGTAAATGCAAGCGGTCATCTGCTCAATTCTGTGGCCAGGAAAGGAGTTACTGATGGCTTCGATTCGGTGGATTTAGTGTTATCGGGTCTGTGGGCCTCGTGCCTTGTGGTGAACAATGCGGCAAACTAGCAATAATGGACTTGTTGAAAGGAAACATGAAGACGACTGTGGGAGATTGGGGGGTCGTGTTGCGACATGTAATACGTCACGCGCACAATGCACAGTAGAAGTACGGTGCGTTCAGCCAATGGACACCCATCGAGTAACAGGTACAATGCTTTTCTATACGCAGTAATGAAAATGATACTGAGACAGTATTGACAACAAAGACAACTAAACAGATAGACAGCTCTACAATAATCCTTCAAATTTATATACACATCCCTTTTACACAACACCATCCTCACAGCCCGCTCCGGCTATCTACAACATCCAAAGCATTCCGCTTGATTAACTCGTCAAACAACATGGACCTCGGTACATTGAAACGTCGTGGTGAAGATACGATGGGCAGCGGTCGCGAGAGCTGCCTATCAAGATTCGGAGGCTTCAAATGCACCTCCACAGCAAAGGGCCCCGTAGATTTTTGGATCACAGAGTGATTTAGGTTATCAAAGGCTATATGCTCATGCCCGTCCTCCTCATCCTGTACCTCCATTCGGCTCCACTTGCGACTGATAGGCTCTTGGGGAGAGCTTTTGCGCTTAAGATGTTGATTTGGAAAGACGAGAGGAACCGCTAGGTGTGCCGGCACCGGACTATCAGGAAGAGGAGGCAGAAAGCGTTTGATCTGAGGAGCGAATGGAATAGCTGTAGCATTGATAGTCGCAGATGGAAAGGTGATAACTGTATTGACGAGCTGCCAGTGACTCGTTACAAAGTGGGTTTCGAGAGCCGTAGTACGGCCAAAGAGCTGATCACATCCTAAATGTGAGATCAAAGCATCAGTACAGGGCAACGAGAACATTCGCATATGTGATATGCCCCGAGCGCAAAGTTGTACGCACCTCGGGCTGGACATGAGAGGGCGACCCGAGAGAGGTGACTCAGCTCGACATGGGTTTTCAGAGCGGCCACCGATCCATGCGCTCGACCTGCACATCGCGGGAGAGAGCAGTTGTAGAAATTTTCCTACCGCCGGCGAAACGTTAGAAATCGAATACGAAAAGCGGCGGGAAAATGGTTGATACCTGTATGCGAGCGCTCCAACAATGTTGATTGAGGTGCTGCAACAGATGTTGTGAGTTTGTATGTCAACAAAGGTGCCAATCAAAAGGTGTCTCGAGCCAAAAATGTAAACACCATCGAGTGCTGTGATGGATGGATGGATGGATGGATGGATGGATGGATGGCTTCAGGTCATACTCCCAACACCGATGCTCTATTTCCAGATGTGATGGTGAAGATTAGATGACACCTCTGGCTACCAGTCTGGAAATGGGGCACTGGTAATGAGAATATGCCAGATAGCCTTGGGGTAGAACAAGACAGATTTGCCCAGTGCACACTGGTCTGGCTGGAGCACAAAAACCAGGGTCTGAGTATCTCAGGCATATCCGAAAGCGGCTTTGTTGATGTTTACGCGACGAACTCAATTGCAACTGAGGTAAGAAATTTTACTGTACCTGATGTAGACTATGCCAGCTGTTTAACACAGCTTCACACTCTTCCCACTCACAGTTAAATGGCCTTATTACCTGTTTTGAAAGCTGAAGAACATGATCTGTGGATAATGTGAGTGATGAGGTCATGCAGAGGCATTCAATTATTTGATTTTGAATGTATGAGTGTTGTCAAAGATGAACTTACGACAAACATGTACAATCAAAGAGTGCTCACTGGTACTGGCATGAGGTGATCTAGATTTGCTTCTTGTAGCTGACTATCCAGGTTGCTATATCCTAGCACTTGTATCTACAGTAGTTTCCAAATGTAACGGGATTGTTGTAATTTTTATTTTCCAGTGCGGTGTCATGCACCAAAGTTGATTGGTAGCATGGACAGGTGTCAATAACGAAGCGAATATTCAAAAAGACTCGCCTTTGCGCCACACAGGCACAGTGCCACGTGGAATAGTAATTAATATTGCCCTTTTTGAACTTGTGGCTGATCAGCACCACCTCTATTAGGCAATCCAGTCACGCTCACCTTTGCTTTTCCATCCGGTACTTTCCGCGTTTCGGCATTTCAGCAAATTTTCGCGTCGCCACTGGCTACACATTGCATTGCGCCCTCGCTTTTGTCGTTTCCCTTACTCCCCTTCCTTTGCCTAGCCCCACCATGGGCCCCTTCCTCTCCTTTTTATTCTCACCCGACGGTCGTTTCTGGGTCCCCATTTTAGTTCACCTCCTCGTCACCTCCACCCTCCTCCTCCTCATCTTCTTTGCTCCCCTACCATTTCTGATGTCACCACTTCCTATCCGCTTCCGTCGCCGATCCGTTGACTACCACGTGCCACTGCTGATATCAGCAAAGCCCCGGCGGCCGGTCCAAATAGGGCAACAGGTCCATCTTCATGACGTCGATCTGCCATCATATACTATCAAAACATCGGTCGCTCGTCTTGCCTGGTTGGAGCGTGGGTGGGTAATTTTTGAGCTGGAGAAGGTTCATCCCCTTGCGTCGCCCATGTTCATCGCGGTCCCATTCACTTGGGTACACTTATCTTTTGTCCATCGTCTTCGCTACAGCTACACCTACCACACGCTGCCTGGGACTCACTTGTTCCAAATTGGGACTACTCCTCTCCCTCCCTCATTTGATCAGGTGGTCCAACACAACCAGTCCATTGGTAAGGCCATGGAACTGTCGGATTTGGACTAGGTGGTGGACCGGTGGCTCCAGTTTCTTTTTCTTCAGCAGAACATTCATTTACAGTGCGATTATTTTTGATTTTTGAATCATTTTTTATGGACACATATTTTTTTAGAATGCCTGACTGACAATAAAGGAACTGTGTTGATACTGATAGTGTTTTGCCTTGCCCTTTTTTTACTGCATCTTCCCATGACATCATGATTTTCTTGCTCTCTTTTTGCTATTGGACTTTACTTTATGGCTGTACAAACCTGTGACATTACTCACAGCATTTATTGTTCTATCCCTTTCTTTTCCTTTTTTTGACAATCTTATCCTGTACTACCTACGCAGGATTCGTCAGCGTACATTCCTTCCTTCATATTCTTTCTCATTCTTTTTGCACAGCTATACTGTGCATAGCCTACTTTTCTTTTACTATATAAACCCCTGTATTTTACCTTGTAAAAAAAAAGAACAAGAACTCGAATTCAGACTTCTTCTCTACTCTCAAGTTCACTACTCTGCTACTTGTGATCCAGTGTGGTCACAACACTTCCCACTTCTACCACTGTTAACTGCTGTCATCGTCACTCGTCACTTTTGAAAGTGATTGTCATCCCCTTCGATTAGAGTCCTTCTGAGCACTACAGTTTGTGCGTCAGGAGCCTGCTATCACTGGGAACCTCGTCACCTCGTCATCCTCGTTATTCTCAAACCTACCTTGTGCTACAATTAGCAAGGTAGTGCTCGTCTATACTCGCCACAAAGCCCCTATCTTTCTATAAATTCAACTATCCCTCCTCCTCAAAACCCACATACACCACTGGGTTTTACTTTGAAGGATCCTCATATATACCACCCCACGAACAACCAGAGCACCCACTGTTCTAGGAGGCAAAGCCCATAAACAAGTTCCGTGGAATCTGGGAGGATTGTGTGTTAGTTTGTTTTGTGTGTGGTTTTCTAACTGCAGTTCTCATCATCGACAGCGGGTCATCAATACATACATGTCACAGAACTGCCCTCATTACGCCACACTTTCAAATAAAATTTCACTTGACTTTGTTTGTCAAAATCCCAAGTAACACATTTGAGTAATAATCGAGTAAATGCACAACAATCAGTAACACTTGAGCAATATGTCCAGTAACACCAGAGTAACTCTGATATGTGATTAATGCCAGGCAACAAATATGAAGCTATATAACAAAATCAAATGTCTGGCTAAGTCCTTTGAGGAAAGGCAGTGAACCAGAGTATCAGGATTGAAGAGTATCTGTATAGGTGTAAATCCAAACTAATATTGAACTAAGGAATAATACATCAAGTACATACTCCTTATATAATGAATCACAAAGATAAGTCTGAAAGGAATAACAAAATCAGGAATGGTCTGGCCAACAAGGAGCCAATAAGAAAAAAAGGAGGAAATGGTACAATCTATCATAATTACTAATTATGTGAGAGAAATCCTTTGTATGAGATGTACAATTGATCAGTAAACCCATGAGAAGGTACTGAGTCACAGCCCATACTGCTGATTAATATCCCACTGGGGTATTCCCAGACATAGCCTTTGACCAATGCTACATCATTGGGATATCTTCTTGAGGATTGGAGAGGAGTCTCCTATGTTTTAAGTATGATAGGACATAAGTGTGAAGGAAAAACAAGAAGAAGAAGGATAAGAGTAATAGGATACCAGCTGTAACTTTTAATCCAATGCCGAGAGGAGTTACAGTGTCATGCACCAAAAGTGATTGGTAGCATGGACAGGTGTCAATAATGGAGCAAATATTCAAAAGACTTGCCTTTGCGCCACACAGGCACAGTGCCACATGGAATAGTAATTAATATTGCCTTTTTTGAACTTGTGGCTGATCAGCACCACCTCTATTAGGCAATCAAGTTGTGCTCACCTTTGCTTTCCATTCAGTATTTTTGGCATTTTGGCAATTTTTCGCGTCGCCACTGGCTACACATTGCATTGTGCCCTTGCTTTTATCATTTCCTTTACTTCCCTTCCTTTGCCTAGCCCCACCATGGGTCATTTACTCTCTTTTTTATTCTCACCCGACGGTCGCTTCTGGATTCCTATTCTAGTCCATTTCCTTGTCACCTCCACCCTCCTCCTACTTGTCTTCTTTGCTCCCCCACCATACCTGATGTCACCACTCTCCATCTGCTTCCGTTGCCAATCCGTTGACCACCACATGCCACTGCTGATATCAGCAAAGCCCCAGCGGCCGGTCCAAATTGGGCAACAGGTCCATCTTCATGATGTCAATATTCTATTGTATACTATCAAATCATTGGTCGCTCGTCTTGCCTGGTTGGAGCGTAGGTGGGTAGTTTTTGAGCTGGAGAAGGTTCATCCCCTTGTGTTGCCAATGCACATTGCTGTCCCATTCACTTGGGTACATCTATCCTTTGTCCATCGTCTTTGCTACAGATACACTTACCACACACTGCCTGGGACACATTAGTTCCAGAACTACCCCTCTCCCTTCCTCGTTTGACCAGGTGGTCCATTACAACCAGACCATTGGTAAAGCCATGGAACTGTCAGATTTGGACTAGGTGGTGGACCGGTGGCTCCAGTTTCTTTTTTTCCAGCAGAATGTGAGGCAACAATAAACTATAACAAAAACAAAACCTGTCTCCTTCTGCACTTG
This sequence comes from Serpula lacrymans var. lacrymans S7.9, assembly GCF_000218685.1. Lineage (NCBI taxonomy): Eukaryota > Fungi > Basidiomycota > Agaricomycetes > Boletales > Serpulaceae > Serpula > Serpula lacrymans. The sequence goes on along the minus strand of NW_006763293.1, from coordinate 575,717 downwards.
CAGGGAGTAAGGGGTTCGATGAGCTTTGAGGTCGACAGACGCTAGTAAATATAGCGAGTAGAGGACTTTGAGAGGTAAGCTTCAAAGGTTCTTTGTTGAGGAGTAAAGCGGGTAAATTCAGTAATAGAAAACTAAGGAGCTATACATGAATAGGTAAGGCTTTATATAGTGAACTGTTCGTTCCTCAGACTGAAAGGAGAATATACGAAAAGTGGTCTGAGGAATCAATCTACCAATAAGAAAAAGAGAGAACAACTATTGTACGACTTTTAACTTGATTAATCAGCAGGTGAGAGACTTGTACTAATAATAGAGGATTGTCACGCATGTTCAGGAACCGTATCCTCATAATAAGGTACGATCCTGAATAAGGCGTTATTAGTATAACCAGGCTTTACTGAGGCTTGGAGCTGGTTGGCGAGATGCCTACTACCAGTCCTTACTCCGTGTGCTGGCTGGCTGGGAGCAATACCCAGTCTCTGATCTGTGATATAAAATGGTAGCAATGGTTAAGAAAGCCTGTGAGGGCTATGGGAAGTAAAACGGCAAATGATACCTCTAGCCCTAGAGCCAGAGGTGTAACGGGAAAAGCGTTTGAGAACCAAGACATAGCGAAGATAAGAAAATAATAAAATGGTCCTTACACAGAACATTCATTTACAGTGTGATTAATTTTGATTTTTGAATCATTTTTATGGACACATATTTTTTAGAATGCCTGACTGACAATAAAGGAACTGTGTTGATACTGATATTTTTTTTGCTTTGCCCTTTTTTACTGCATCTTCCCATGACATCATGATTCATTGTTCTATCTCTTTCTTTTCCTTATTTTGACGATCTTATCCTGTACTACTTACGCAGGATTTGTCAGTGTACATTCCTTCCTTCATGTTCTTTCTCATTTTTTTTGCACAGCTATACTGTGCATAGCCTACCTTTTTTTTACTATATAAACCCCTGTATTTTATCTTGTAAAAGAAAGAAAATCTAATCAAGACTTCTTCTCTAATCTCAAGTCCACTTCTTACTGCTACTTGTGATCCAGTGTGGTCACAATACTCCCCACTACTACCACTGTTGACTGCTGTCATTGTTACTCATCACTTTTGAAAGTCATTGTCATCCCTTTTGATTTAAGTCCTTCTGAGTACTACAGTTTGTGCATCAGGAGCTTGCTATCACTGGGAACCTTGCTGTTCTCAAACCTATCTTGTGCTATGATTAGCAAGGTAGTGCTCATCTATACTCTTCATAAATCCCCTATCTTCTATATTCCAACTTTCCCTCCTCCTCAAAACCCACACCCATACATCTCTGGGTTTTATTTTGAAGGATTATCATATATACCACCCCACGAACAACGAGGGATAGTTGCTGTTTGGTTCATGAAATGGTACCCTTGCTAGCTTTTGATTGTATAACACTTGTGATAGCTAAAGCAGTGAAAACCAAAAACTATTCACAAGGTCCTCGATCTTAGATAGCATTTTGTAAGCAGATAAAGAATAAATCAACAGCTAAAGAATATGTACATGATGAGTGTCTTATATATACTACTGGGAAGTCAGCCATGAGGCGCTGACTGATGATGATGTCATGGTCCAGACTTGGTCACGTGATAAAATAAGATAAATACTTGGGTATGAATCAGGTGACTGTAAGGTCACATAATATACACCATTAACCAAACTTACAGAGGTGTAAAGGTCAATCTCAAGCAAGTAGTTGAAGACAAGTTGTATAAAGAGTAAATCAAAAGCTGGGGTATGTATATGAAGATACAGCTAGTCATATATGTAGAAATACATATTAGCCTTGAGGCGCTGACTGATAAACATGAGGGCTATGCATGGTTCTTTGTGAGCAGTCAGGTGACTTATGGTTATGTGAAGAGATATGATAATAGATAAGATCAAGTAATCAGATAAGAAGAAACAACAGTCTCAACATTGGAGTTTGAGGGTTTAGTAAGGTAGATTGTCACAGCTATCTTACAAGTTACTGAAACAAGTTCTACTCTATTCACAGTTTCCACTGACACTGACACCATACTGATACCCACTACTACATATACAGTATACATACTTACTTAATCTAATCACAATGTAGAAATTGCTACATACAAAATACCAATTCCTTGATCTTGCCTTCATATATACCCTGACCAAAGAATATATTTTTGGGTGGGAAATCTTGACAGCAAGGGAATCCCGAATGCATTGACAAAGAAATTATCCTTGTTTTGTTCCGTGAAAGTAGGAACACTCAGTCCGAGTTTTTTGGAACTGAGGTGGCAGCATGCGGTGTGGCTGAATATAATGTCTATATTATGTGTAATCTAAAGTCACCTGTTCTCCAATTGGATCTTGAGGCCATTACATAACGGATCAAGTCCCTGCCTGAGGTGCAGAGAACCGGACCAACCCCCAGATTTAGGGTTAGGTCCGGCGGTCTTGGTTCTGAACCATTTAGCCGAACGAACATTGGTCTGATCACGATTACACCTCTTACACAAGTAGCAGAGGACTCGGACGATGGCTCCCTCATTATGCACACCAGGAATTAGGAGGGTACAATCAAAGAAAAAGGGTCTGAAATGTCTACATGATACTACGACCAATACATCTTATTATTTCTACACTTGATTGCCGTTCTCTTCAGGTCGTGTAACGAGTTCCCAGAACAGTAATAATAACGAAAGAAATTTGCAGCTTGAGGACGCAGAATCGCACAGAAAGGAACAATACAAAATAAGTTGAAAAGAAAAGGCTTTGGCGTGATTGATTCCACAGGTTGCCAAGAAATGCGCGATTGGAAATACGTGCCAGTCGATCTCCACATTGCTACCATAATAGGTCACGATCGCATTGATGATACGTATGCGAGATTCTCCTGCGTCGACACCTGAGGTTGAATGTGTACAGGATCGGCTTGATAGGTATGTTGCTGTAATGAGTGCTGCTGCTTAATTGCGACGAGGGCACAGAGAGCAGCTATAATGGAAAGAGTATCAGCATCTTCCCTGCACGATAGAACCAAGACCGAAAAGAAGTTTAAAATGCTTACCGCCCACCCCACTACCGTCCTTCGCCATGCCGATATTGACTCTGCTTTCCACTTCTGGTCCTACCAGAATTCGTAATGATTCGCGCATTTTTGTTTCAAAATTGGGATAGAATTCGACGAGACTGAAGCGGAACGGGTGAGACACTGCATCGATAGAACGAGATAATGAAGGGATGGAACGTACCTTCCGTCCACTCCCACTCCGATCCTTTGCCCATCATCTCGTAATTTGGCAGCGTTCTCACTCGCCCCTTCCTCAGCCAAATGGGCGCGACCTGTTTGGACCAAAACTGCCGCTATTGCACAACCACTCATCCACGCCGCCCGATCAGCGACAAGCGAGCACACCTTGCGCACAATTTCTGCGTCCTTGATGGACACGTCAGAGTCGGCAAAACCTAGTCTCTGTACAACTACGCCTCGCACGCGCTCGAGGCGCGTCCCCTCGTCCTCGTCTTCTTTTCCCGGTAGAGGTGCAAACCGTCCCAGCCCCACCCAAGCCTCTTCGATTTCACTCAGTACTGCAGTATCAAGTCCCCATTGTTTGTTCAGCGCATCTGACGCTCGTCCACCAAATAATACGGGGCGTGGTGCAGCATCTATAAGTGAAAGAATGACATTGCGCGCAATTTCGCCCAGGTACATGCCTGAGATGAACTTCTCAAAAGCTTGGTATCGTGGATTAATCGACTCGCGATCGAGCTTGTTGTCGTAAGGCGTCGTAGGTAATGCGGTGCGCTGCACGAATAGGTTTGACAAAGCACTGAGATTAATACATAATATCGAATAAACTTACGGAGTTGTTGAAACCTCCCCATTCAGTATTAACGATCATGTCGCCTCCCAAAGCAACGGCAGGATTGCTGTCTCCGAACTTCTTGATGTTAGCAACGCTTTCTACGTATGCACCATTCGTACCGGTCCCAAATATAGCACCGAGGATGCAACCACCCGAGGTGTATGCACGCGACAGAAGAGCACCTACGGTCTACAGAAAAGATCCAGCGTGAGGAACAGATATTTGGCAAACATTAAGCTAAGCACTCACATCATTCACAAGTGCAACGCAGTTCACATGCATATGTTTCCGATCGAACGCATTCTGAAGGAGTTTTACGATATCTTTTCCTATTGCGTTCTTGGCTGAAAAACCTTTGGTCCAAGTCAAGAGAATGCCGGAGTCAAGGGCCATCTGTTCGACGGGAAAAGAGAATGTTAGGCCGAGAGGAACTGCAGGTGAATCTTCTTCTTCTTCTAGAGGGTTGACCATATCACGAGAAGGGTTAGGTGTGAGTGATGGAGGAACAGCAGTAGTAGGGGATCCAGATTCGGTCAGGAACGCGTCGACAGAATCAGCGAGGTAATCTAGTGGGATATATAAGAGCGATGAGCCATATCACGAAAAAATATTGTACCAAATAGCGTCGTGACTTCGCCCGTTTTGAGGGTCTCGGATACCCTAAACTTTTGCTGGCGCAGTGAAAAGGTCTTGTCGCCATGAAGGGTAACTTCACAAACACGTCTGCAAGCAATCGTCGGATGAAAATCAACGTCTGAGCGTGAATCAATCTTACAAATTTGTTCCACCAAGATCTAAAGCAAGGAATGTCCTTCGATGAAATGAGCGGCAGGCGCTAGAACGAGTAGTAACGAGAAAGATCCATACCCTGTCTCCGAACCATTCGGGACACCTTTGACGAACGTGGGGCTGCGGTATAATCAGATCGACGTTACGACATGGCCTTTGGAAGAGTACAAACATCATAGCCATCGCATGCCCATAGTTTGAGAGACCATCTGATACCTCCCGAAGGAAAGCCTTGGTGATCTTGAAGAGCGTCGACGAGTCCAATGTGAACTGATCATGGATAGTACTGAGGATATCGTCGACGTTGTCTGCGACGAGGGCAGATGTTGTGGGCATCGTGTGCGGCGTTTATGGCGGGCGCGGTACACTGGCAGTTTCGTGCTCGCTGTCAAGGCTATGGCTGGTTTATCGGCTAGTTATGGGCGGAAAGGAACAGATATAGCAGGTCTCCGGATATGGCAGTGATACGTCATATTTATTTATCTGGGATTTATCTAAGATAATCTAACCCTTATTATTCAACATGACTCGTAACTCATGTTGTCTTCAACTATCATCTCCTTACTATTGCCTTTGCCAACTCGAAATGTACTCCAGCCGTTGCCATCCTCGAGAGCCTGGCATGCATCGGAAATAGCTCGGACTTTTCTGTTGATTCCGTATCCGCCTCTATCAGCAAAACCATCCCGTTCACTCCCGTAATGATGATCTGCTGTCTGACCATATTCTTATCGGTTTTCGTTGGCTGGCTGGAAGGCTTCTTGGCACAAATTTCGCATCTACGTCGTGGATTTCTTATCCTCCTCTCTGGTTGATCTATGAGCGATAACTTTGGCTACGTGCGAATTTCGAAATGCTGTCGCGTGTGGCTTCCAATGCACAGAGGAAACTGAAGACCTCCCTGACAACGCTGTGCGTGGAATCCAGGAACCCTCTGGTGTACAAGCTGGTGTATTACTTCGACTTTCGACTTTCACATTCGTGTTGGTAGTACTAGACCTAGGGTCAACCGATCAGCATACCGAATCTCAGCACATGACGTCGCTCCCATGGATCCTCAGTACTAGTCATTATGTGGATAAAAAAACAGCCATACGATGAAGTTGCATGAATACCTTCAATGGATTAATGTTGTCTTCGAACATCTCTATCTAAACGTCTTGGGACTTACTTGCCTGTAAGGGGCGTATTTTGGTATAGTGCTTAAGGAAATGTGCAAATATGTCGAATCAATTGTTACTAGTTCCAAGGGTCGGTGAGACAACGCGTTGTGTTCGTACATGAGTCGAGTCTTCAGTTTTGCGGGAAGCGAATTCAGTCACGTGATGCTTTATTTCTGAAAACTCGTGACTGAGGCAGTTCTCGTCAGGCTCCCAGTCAATATTTTGTCCAAGGGTCCATCTGCGGAACAACGTGCTTCGATACTTAAGGCAAAACAGCCTTGGAAAATAGCGTAGAAGATGGCAATTGATGGTTTGATTATCCTTGATTCAGCAGGGTATGTTCAGGTTGACTTCCATGTCAAAGGCGTGCTCACCGAGAGAATGAATTATGGCAGTCGCCCAGTTATACAATCAGGATATACCTCTCACCCTCCAGCGTACCCCATTTTTCACATAGACGCGCTAAATACCGCTCTTTCAAAGGCAACACGTCCAGAAGATGTTGACCCAGTTCTTTACGTTCCTCCTGGATTTGGAGGAGAAGGAAGTGCATGCTGTCATGTCGAAATCGGAGGGCTAAGGCTTGTTGCAAGTGTCAGTGGCGACGGTTAGTTTCCCAATATTATCCTAGTGCATGCTATCCATATCTGCTGGACCTCCATGCGACGTCTTTAAAGTGTCCGGTCGAGTTATGGCTTCATGCACTACATCTGACTGATTTGTTCTATCTCGCCCTATCTCCCAACATACAGCCGACCCCCTTGTAGCATTTGCTTTTCTTCAGGCTTTCCAAGACATATTAATCGATTATTTCGGGACCGTCAACGTTGCAACCCTCAAAGACAACTTTGATACTGTCTATCAGGTAAGATTGCTCATACTATATTGAATCGCTTTATCTCTTGTATACGCCTCCCATCTCTTTTCCGTGATTCGACAATATAAATGGCACTCATCGCATCTGATGGACGTGGTAATATTCGCACTCTTCTATATAGCCCTTTCCCCTACATATACGGTGTCCTTACACCCTCTTATAGCTCCTCGAAGAAACTCTCGACCCATCTGGGCATCCTCTTACTACTTCGCCAAATGCCTTGCGTGATATCGTTCTGCCACCGTCTCTCCTATCCAAACTTCTAGCCTCGCTTTCACCCTCTGCACCAACCTCTTCATCTGGTCGACAAGGTAAATTCTACTCATCCTCCGAAAATTTCATGTATACATTGACTCAAATGGAATAACCCAAGGTGGTATGGGTGGGATAGGCAGCGGTGCCAATGCAGCCTTTGCGTCACCCATTCCATGGCGAAAAGCAGGGGTAAAACACAACCACAACGAGGCACTATTCGACGTGGTAGAAGACATGCAAAGTATAGTGGGACGGTAAGTACATGACTTACTTTGTCCAAAATTTCATCGAAACGCACATTGACTAACGATTATTGGAATCCGTAGAAATGGTGTGACAATCGTTAGCAACGTGTGGGGGAAAATCGAGACTAATGCTAAGTTGTCTGGTAAGTGAGCGTTTAAAGAATCTGTGGCCTCTCCAATTCTGGGATGGGATCTGAACCCTGCTCAACCATACTTTCCCGTCTTGTATCTCCAGGGACTCCCGACCTCACCTTGACATTTACGAATCCGCAAGTCCTTACAGACTGCGCATTTCATCCATGTGTGAGGTAGGTCTACTATCTCTGGTCAGAAACAAATGTTTGACATTTACCACTCTGGGTCAGGCTCCAACGATGGTCGCGGGATCGCTCTTTCTCGTTCATACCTCCAGACGGACGGTTTGTGCTTGCAGAATATCGATACGCGCCGCCACAATCAGTAGTGACTGGAACGTCGGGCATCGTCCCGGTGCCCCTCGTACTGAAGGCAGTGATGGACGCTGGAGAATTTGGTGGTGAGTGGAGCCTTGTCTCTCTTTACGCATCACACAATCTGCATTCTGGTGGTAATTTTGCATAGTAACATAAATAATATAATCACATTTCAACAGGGACGCTCTCCCTGACACTATCGTCGCGCCTATCCACGAAGACAATGGAGAACGTTGAAGTAGAAATTTATCTTGGAGAAGATGCTATTGGTGCACAATGTGCGGCGTCAAGTTCTGGTACTGGTACCGTAGGTGTTGGAGAGGGCGGTGGCTCGTGGACTTTTGATCCGCGGAGAAAGGTGAGTTCTCATGTTCTTGTACATTCTTTGGGTATATGGCGATCAAGCGTGTGAGAGAGCAGTCTAGTGCTGTCGCAACGTGTAATGGAATGCATGTTGTGCCCGAGGTCATGAGAGACGCATACATCCGGGCGATTGGACTTTTTATACACGCTGCGTGGTCCAAGTATGCGTACTGACTGACTAAATATTCCTTCTGTTTATATGACGGGGTGATATAGGTCCTACGTTGGGAAATACTCTCTATGCGAACGTCAGGAAGCTGTATGCTCCGCGGGTCGTGGACGTCGAAGTGAGTTCCGATATGTACTGATTTTAAAGCATGCGTCTTCGGCGACTGATAAATGATGTCAGAGCGAAAGCCCCGCGACCCGCAAGGGCTTTTCAGATCCGCTTCGATATACCTTCCTATACATTTTCGGCTCTCAAAGTCGATCAGCTACGACTGTCCGGGGAGAACTATAAGGTGTACAAGGGAGTACGGGGAAGAAGTCGGGGATCAATCGAATGGAGATGGTGAGAACAATAATACATTTGGAAACCAGTTTAATGTACCATTTTGCAACAATATGCTTGCATTATACGGGGATCCCTGGAGTGATAAGATTCTGTATAAAAGTTAAGGTGTATAAGGTGCTATATATGTACGTGATAAGATCTAGAGCTAGACTGAGCGGTGGACGACTGGAATAAATACGAGCATTACTATCTCCAACTCTCCGCTCCATCATTCCTTGAAACCCACAAAGGACCTCATGACTTTTCCCGTCCACCTGCCCACCTACTTCCTTTTGATGCTGTTCGTGTTTAAATCCACAAACTTAGTATAAGCTTTTACGACCTTCTCCCAGTCGAGGACACTCCAGAATTCTTTCAACCAAGCTTCCTTGCCCCAGACGCCATACCCAGCGCTCATCCAGCAATGTTCGTGCACGCTGACACAGAAAAGAGGGATAAGGACCTCGCCAAGTGACCTTATATCCCGGAACGTAGCGTTGGGCGCGTCTGGCTCGTTTGTGCCAGCACTATAAACCGATGGCCCTGCACCCGCCGTGTCTATTCGGCTTACAGGAGAAGTATGAAGGGTGCGTGAGGGCGAGGAAGGGTTCAGAGACGGCGGGGCACGGGCGAGGCCAGACACAGGTGACGTGGGCGTTGAACCAAGCGTAGCTGACTGAGGATCTGTAGGAGATGGGGAACCTTCGCCTAGGACGGAGTACTTGTCGTCGTATACTTGCCTGCGCGACCGCACCAGAAGAGTACCAGCCGCGAAAGTGGGGAAATAAGCGAGACTGCCCGAGCGATCTGTGACGAGCCACACATAGCCTGTGCCGGCCATACCAGTTGCCGCAGCACAAAATGAAGACTTGAAGTGCTCTAAGGAGCCCATCTGAGAACGGAAAGCAGAGTGTAGGTAAGTACCGTTGAGGTGACCTTCATGATTACCCAGTTCGCCTGGATTGTCTGCCCTAGGCGGAGGAGGTTTCTAGAGGAGAAGATCATGTTAGTCTGCGTTTAGACCTGACATAATGTTGGGAAGACGTACTAAATTGTCAAGGAAGAAACTATTATTGAGGGCAAGGCTGGCATAATTGAACGCCATAGCTTTCTCGTAAGACTGGGACGTGCTCAGAACTATTTGAGCGACCGTCATCTTATCCTCCGCAGTACCTGGACACGAAAGCTCTCAGTTCGTTGTACATTTGCCCACTAGTACCGCACACGCATACCTCTAACCTCGTCATTCAGTCTATCCAACAATCCTTGCTGGTATTCTTCAGCGACTACTTTAAGCGCATTTGGGGGCAAGAAGTTCCCGAGACCCTCCTCAACCTTGTAAGGCAGCTCTTTCCTCGAATGCACATATCTCTTCGTCCACCACTGCTGGCGAGGTAGCTTTGTGCTCTTCCAAGCTGACAGCACACACGACCGCGAGCTCATCGTCGCAGAAGTAGCGAGACGAAGCCCTACACTGTTCATGGCTGTATTTTCTCTGACACGGAAGACTGGGGTAAGAAAGTGCAAGGCTTCGCCTATGAGCTTGGAAATAAAGCAGCCAAACTTTTTTCTTGAGACGCGGTCCCGTTGTTTGGCTGCCGCGACCCGTTTGTTTGGCTCAGTATTATAATATTATACCTCCACATCCTCCACGTCGTCTGTAGCAATGGCCGGCCCAAAATCATCCAAGCCTGCGTCTTCAGCAACAACTGAAGCGGTCTCGTCACTATGGAAGTCTTACACTGAACAGACTCCAGACCGTCTAAAATTCATCGACGCATTCCTTGTCTTCATCATTCTTTCTGGAGTCACACAGTTCCTCTACTGCGTGCTTGTCACCAACTTTCCTTTCAATGCCTTCTTGGCTGGGTACGCCTGCAGATTGACTGGGAAATGCTAAGCTAAGAGTACGGTGATATAGATTCTCCAGTTCCGTTGGACAGTTCGTCCTGACTGCGTCACTGCGTTCGCAAGTCAACCCCGAAAACAGATCGGAATTCAAGGAGGTATCGCCCGAGCGGTGAGCATCATAACTCTGGACATTATACAACTTTCTGACAACCATGTTCTTGCAGTGCATTTGCAGACTTCGCACTCGGTTCGATTGTGTTACATTTCTTTGTGTACAACTTCCTTGGATGAGAAGCATGTATTGTAGAGAGGGATGTAACGAGGTCAACGGCAACCCTATTTCGCAGTAAATTCCTGCAACACTTGCACGTAATAGATATCCCACCCATTGGACTCTCGCTCTTTCGAATGGATAAGGATAGTGATATCTAGATGAATGCCATGTCAATTGCTATTCCTACAAAATGCACAAAGACGAGTGTAAACTATTCGAGAGAATGTGAGTATTAGGTCAGAAAAGACTGTTAATTTCTTCTTTCAAAAGAGCCAGATCTCTGGAGACACGAAGTTAGCTTGGTGAGTATATACATTGTGTCACGAATTGCGAGTTACCCCAAATATGACAGTTGCGAAGTCGAATGCATACTCCCCTTTGGAATCATCAGTAGTTGAAAGCATGTTTCATAAGATATAGAAACTCACCGAATTCGAGGTATGACCGGAGCATCTCTTAAGAAAATATTCGAACAAAATGAGCATTAAACCTGGCCGACATCTTCGCTGCACTACTTACGACGAACATCTTTATTTGGAACTTGAGCTAACGCAGGCCTATGATAGAGACATCGTTTATCGTCCCCATGAATGTTATAACCAAAGCAACCTACGTGAGACCAGTTGAACGCTTTATGCCAGCAAGGAAGGCGCTGATCAGGAGGGCATCTATGCCTAGGTGAAATAGCTTCCCAAACATTGCACCAGAGTATTGATTGAGCCAACGGAGAGGAAAGGCTTTGACTATGTTGTAGAGAAGAGAATCAAGGTGAGCTGTCGCTCTGAGCGCGATGTAACAGTCTAAGCTGGGCTTCTTACTCGATCGCAATTCCCACGGCTGCTTAGGCAAGTACTATCTCGAGTGCTATTAGACATTGTACTCGTAAAATTATCACGAGGTTCGGTTCAATAGCTTTGGGTCTCACAGCTTCAGGACGAACTCAACATTTGAAGGTAAAGGATAAGCGTTCGACTCGCATGGCATAATACAAATTTATTCGTACAACCACCGTTCGGATAACACTACGAGGTACACTCATGTACCGATATCCCGAGATGCGCAGTATGCTCTAAAATGAGCGCAAAGTAAAAATACCATCACCTAATGAGTACCTGGCACTACAGGACGCTTCGATGTTGTAAGAGAACCTGAACAGCCTGCTTCGTGTTATCCTTCTCGTCCTTGATAATCTTGGAAAAGGGCTTGAAGGTTGTCGAGTGGGAATCTCCTGAAGATGAACGCATGAACGTCCATCCATACGACGTCAATAGATACCCACGTTGTAACTGGAAAGCTGCACTCTCGCTCGTGGTTATATAACCTCCTGATTGACGAATTCTAGCGAGAGCATAAGGTACTTCTTCCTTGTTGCAGCTGGACACACCGTCCGCTATGACATGGACGTTGTATCCAGCCTCTACCAAATCGAGAGCTGACTGCAGCACACAGACATGTGACTGTTGCAATGTGGGAAACAGCTGCTAAGCACGGTCATTACAATTAGAAGGAGTATGGACGTACTTCTATTCCGAACAGAACTACAGACTTGAGATTTGGTCGAGCTTTAAGTAGCTCTTTAACTTCTGGCGTGACCATGGAGAAAAGGGTCTTGTCGATTGTTGCAACATGGAGCGATCCAAGGGAAGCGACGTCAATCTCAGGCACGGTAGGACCAAGACCTACCGAACTATGTCGATCCCGATTAAACATCCAACGAATGGCAGCGCTAACCTTTTGGATTTTGCTCAGTCACTACGACAGGTATATCCATATTCTAGTAAAAGTTTAGCCTCGTACAGGATGAAAAATGTATCAGCATTGGACATACCTTCGCTACTTTGAGCATCTTGTTTGCAGTCAAGATGAGGGCATCGAAACCATAAATTGCTTCCCCTATTTACGGCGAAACGGTAATTCAAAACATGTTACAGTGGGTAGTTCAGCGGGCATACGAAACCGGGTTTGCACATCACAAAGGAAGAACACGGTTTCTTGCGGGACGAGCTTAGCGACTTGTTGCATGGGAGACATGATTTGAGCTAAGATTCTTCGAACGTCGTCTGATCCCGAAACTGATAGATCAGTGGAATTTCCAAACAGCGTTGCGCGAACAATAGTCACCTGATGTGATCAGAATATTGCTGCAGGTTCTGCGAAATGAAACAAAGGACGTGGGATTGGGAATGCACTATATTCGAGAATTTCAGGTGGTTGGTCTGAGACGTGAATCATCGGGTGGCGCGAGTTCTCCTCATTAGGCAAGTCTCCGTACGAACGATCCGGACGGCCATATGGCGGATTGACTCTATACTGCAATGCAGACAAAGCATATTATTGAAGCCAATGAACATAGGTTTCGACTGGTAAATATGGCAATAAGATTCGGCTGTTAGGTTTTTATATATATAAAAAGTGAACCTAGGGGTATCAGTGGCGGTAAGGAACGTAGAGACTTTTTTGTGGCATTTTGCAAGGTTCAAATTAGGCCCTGACCGGTGATCGGAGTCTGAATTGGTGTATATGGCTTGTTTGACCCCGTTCGAGTTCCTTGCTGCTCGCCATCACTATCTTCGACGCTTGCCATCGGACGTCCACCGTCGTACGGTCCCTTCCTCTCTTTACAGTCCACGTTCTCTCAGAGACAACTCCATTCTTTAACCCTACCTCAAACACTTAAAAAAATCTAACTTTTCATGATGGACCCTACTCTTGACGTTTCCGACAAGTTTCAAGAAGCTAACACCGCAGCCAGGCAACGGGTGAGTTGTCAATGAATTCACTACCCATACGCGAGGCGCTCTTGTACGACGGTCAAGGCTGATTCTTGTCGTCCTAGTTTGAATCCTTCAAATTGGGCGGAGGCCCTTCCTCTAACCTGCCTAGTCACTTTTCAAAGCCTTCTCACGGACGATCTCGCTCTCGTAACAATTCTATCTCTTCTATCTCGTCTATGTCTGCACTTTCAATTTCTACTTCCACCAATTCAGTTGTATCCACGAACGATATGTTGTCAAATACTCCCTCTTTTCAGAATGGCCACTCCAAACGGCCAAGCTCCCATCATCGACGACGTTCTTCTGTTTCTACCCGCCGCGAGTCGGCGGAAATGATGGGTGTCTCATTACCTGACCTTCCCGTGTCCAAAGAAGACAACATCAATTTTGGCGACAAGGACTCTATTCGTCGTCGAGCTCTTTGGGCACTCGAAGGCAAACCTGATCTTGCATTCTCAAAAGTGGAAATTCCTGAACTTAGTACCCCTGATCTGTCCAAGAAGACGTTTGAATTCCGTAAGTATTATCTTTACGCTGCCTTCCTATCATACCTCATCTTTATCCTTATCCCAAAGCGACCAAGCCGTCTTTCCCTCCCGGTAACGGTGGAGGTGGTTTTGGAGGTGGTTTGAGCAGTCTTATGGGAAAACGCGATTCTTTCGGCAAGCTCGTACCCTCATCATCCTCAGCAAAAGACCAACTCCATACACTTGTTGAGGAGGAAGAAGAAGAGGAAGAGGAAGAAGTTGTTCCGCAAGTAGGACAAGTTGAAGCAGAAACGGAGGCTGCTGTAAATTCCGTTATCAAATCCCCCATACGGCCTCGTCCTGCTAGCTTGAATTTGCGTCCCTTGTCTCTCGTGTCAGGCAGTGTAGTTAGTTCTGCACCTGGAAACTTGCCTACCCCAACTCTTACTCCTAGTCCAAGACCTGTAGGACTACGATCTCTTGCTTTAGCTTCATCTCCCAGTTCAAACCCTTTCTCCCCCTCATATGCCGATGTCACGACCATGAACACGACCAAAACGAAACGCCTATCTGTGATTACTACGCCTTCTAGCAGTACTCCTGTTAATTCGCTTGCTCGTCGTTTTTCCATCACCAGTCAATCCGAATGTCCCTCTCCAAGTGACATGGCGATGAAGAGACGTAGCAGCATCTCGTATAAATGCTCTTCGGACCCTTCCAGGGATATGGTAGTCCCGCCCACTCCCGAGTTGACTCCTACTACAGAGCGTCGATTTTCAGAGGCGAGAGAATCGAGCAGTCTTGAAGACCTCGTGGAACAACCCTTATCCATATCTGAGCAGCATTTTTTATTCAAGTCCCACAACGCGCTCCTCGCTCGCATAACTGATTTGGAGCGCGCTCTCTCTTCGCGAGCAAGACCTCGGTCTAGACCACTTTCTGTCGCATCGGATGCATCTACGCTATCCGAACCTAGTGACGAGATGCTGCAGCTAATTTCGGATCTCAAAGCTGAGCGCGACGAGCTCAAGAGAGATGTTGATGGGTGGAGGACGCGAGTAGCTGACTTGGACAAGCAGGTTGGTGTATTTGCTAAGCGGGTTGAATCAGAGCGGAGAGAAGCTTGGGTCGCCCGCTCTCGCCTAGGCTTACTGGAGGTTGAGAAAACCAATCTGGATAAGGCATTTAGTGAAAAGGCTGCTGCACTCGAGCAGGCTTTGAACGAGCACGATGTCTTAATTAAGGAGCGTGACAGCATGAAGCACGAGATCGACAAGCTAAATGCTCGACTTCAAGATGTCCAGGTCGTTGAAGAGGAGTGCCTTCATCTACGGACGTCTCTTGAACAAGAAAGGAGGAAGGCACAAGAATTGGAAAAGGCCTTTCTTGCTAATAGTCAAATCAGGTCGGCAAGAATCGCTGGTTCGCGCAATCGTTCATCTAACTTCCAATCCGTTAGCTCGGAAAGTTCCTCTACAGATGTGGAGTCTATTGACGACAGCTTCAACAAGGCAGAACTGACACTTAACTCGGTTGCGGAGGAGGAGGAGCTTGAAGAAGAAGAGACCGTCGACGATCTTTCAGATGAAGAGGATGGCCTTGCTGGATACGAGGATGAGGAAGATTCTGATATTAGTTTCCAAAGTCCTGGTGGGTCGTCCATAGGATCGGAGGACGAATTAGACATGCATTCTCCTCCAGGTCTACTCGTTTCTGAGACCATCAGCCGCTCGTGTTCTTCCTCCCCAGTTTCTATCCCCGAGAGGCCTGCACACTCCCACGCACCACATGCCTCACTTTCCAAAACGTGGACTTTCCCAAGAGGGACGCAGTCAATATCTGATCTAAGTGCTGACGACGTTGATCGTTTCTTTGGATGTCTGGATGACCTCGATAACACTCCCCCTATGGGAACCTATGCCTCTTCTGAGGACATGGGCAAAGGGCTGTTTTCGTCAGCTTTTGCGTCTTCCGGAGATGATGAGGACGAGGACTTGCCTCCGTTTTTATTGCCGTCCGACGTTGGTGTAGTCGAGGCTTCTATCAGAAGTTTACCCGTTGTGATAGAAGAGGACGAAGAGGAGGATGTAGAAGAGGAAAGCGATGATGATGACGAAAATGATGAACCGCAGGGCGAGGAGGTTGAAGGAGGAATCATATTTACATTCACTCCACCTGCTATTTGCATCACCCCTGTATTGGATTCGCAGTCTGCTCCTGCTGCGCGGTCTCCAGTCAGGAAGCCTGTCCCTATTTTCGAGCCCTTTGACGATGAAGACGAAAGTGAAAGTGTTCCTTTTACTTTCCCTCAAATCAGGGTTGAACAGGCGGATGAAGAAAAGTCAGACGCCGCTCTGCTTTCGTCACCGTCCTCTGACGATGATGAATTCACTAAGAAGGCTGTGCGCAAAGGCACTAATTCGCCCTCTTCGATACCTCGCTCTACGGCCTTACGGTCGTTTTCTTCATGCACGCCGCCCCCGCCGTCGATCGTTACTCGAGTAACGCTGGCACGTTCTGTTGCTCCAATCAATTATCCAGCCAATACCTTTGTGACCCCTCCTTCTAAACGGGGCGGTGTCATGCCTTCTTTCATACCTCAACCGGTCAACTCTCCTTCAAAACACTCAACGCCAACGAAACCGCGGTCATCGGTTCCTGTATTGCGTCAAGCGCAGGGTCAGCCTGCAACCAATGGTTCGGCATTTAAGCCTCAGCTCAGAGTGTCCTTGAGTACGCCTAACTCACTCTCTTCTTCCGTTTCACAGCCCACAATGAGGCCCACATTTTCGGACAGTCGGATAGCGGCATGGTCACGAGTGTCTCTACAGAACTAAAAGAATCAAGTTCAATCAATTCCACCCTTTATGAATACCCATCAGAACGTCAAGCTCTTTCTTCATCACTATCTTCATTTATGTCTTCACCGCTTGCGGCACGAATTTCATTCCAGTCGCTCTCGAGCTACATCCCTCGTTCTTGGGCTCCAGGTACGGCGGCGGTCGCGTCGTGCATTGGTCCTAGTAACGCTAGCATTTCAAGTATAAACGACGTACAGGCAACTGTTCCGTTGTTGTCTAACGTTAGGACGCGCCCAGTACAGAAGGGGGGGTATGTATCTAAAGAGAAGCAACTGGAAAGATTGAAAAGCCGAATGGATCAAGAGCGAAATGTTCAGCTCCATCGTTGTATGGCTGTCCATCCTTGCAAGAGTTGTCAGGGTCATGACATTTTCCTGTAAGGTAAGTAGCAGTAGCTCATGCATCACTGACAGATGACATCCCCTGACTGCCTCACTCAGCCGCCATACTTAATGTATCCTTTTTATATCTTTTCTCTATGATCCGTTGCACGACGACCACATTTGCGTCTTCTTCGACATGTCCACATATTTTGCTACTTCCCTCTGGACTTTTTTATTATTTATACCTATGACTGTCTGTGGCAGTCACCACCGGGGAGAGTTATGTTGTGATGTGTCAACGCTGTTGTCGCTTGTACTTATAAACTTAACGCACCTTGAAGGACATTTTTTGAGGACTATCTTCGTTCATGCTCATACTTTTCACCGCTCTATACATGTCTATGCCTGCTTTTGATACTGTTACTGCATGGAGTTGAATGAAAGTGCAACTCCTCCAGTAGCTTTTTAAGTCTAAGAGAACTTGCTCATAAGACGTCGACACCACCCGGTCTTTTCCGCAGGTCAGGGCGTGGGAAATATAGATATACGCACAGTTTCCGCCGCGTCGTGCAACAACTTGTGTCTTCAACGTTATTTTATTACTCGCCATGGCTCAAAGATCCTCCAGACAATTCATGCGACACTGGTTCGCCATTGAGGTGATTAAATCAGATATATTATGTCTGACGAGCGCTCATTCATTGCATTTTAGGCCATCCCTATGTAAGCTTAACACACACATATTCCTAGTCCAAAATGTGATTCTGACAACGTCATTTTGCGTGGACAGTTATGCGGTCATTGGGTTGGCAGTTGGTGGTGCAGGTTGGTACTTGACCAGGCTTGCTCGTGGACCTACTGGTGCGTATTTGTGACTTTGCAAATCAGTAGCGGCTTTAACGTTCCGTCGGTCAACAACGTAGTGGTCTGGACGAAGAACAACCCAACTCCTTGGAACGACGTCAAACCCGACGAGAACACCAAATTGATGGCCGTCAACCAACAGTTCAACAAAAGGCAAGGCATTTTATCGTACTATGTACTTGTGCTGGTTCGGTTGCTAACATACTGTTATGTGCTAGCTGGTCGCGGGACAAGCTATAAGAGGCTACTGAGACTTGTGATTGACGCTTTCGGAAAATCGCTGTTATTCTGTACAGAGAAATCATATCCGTTCCTTTGTCTACTTGATCCCTCGTGTTATCCGGTTACAATTCCTGTCAGGTGAGGAAACTGGAGGTAAGATTTAGGAAAGTTTGGATTGCCGGCCCGGCAGTAGATCGACCTGCGCGGTACATAATAAAATGGACGCTTTCTTAAGCAGCCCCCCTTTGCTTTCGACTGTCTTGCTCCTCTATTGTAGTTGATTGGAGTATCAATTCTGATTTTTTTTTGATTATCTGATTTGTCGGTTTCTAGTGGTTACATTATCCTTCTTTATTTATCTTCCTTTCTATTCTGCCAGTGCGATACACGCGAACATGGTTTCTCGTCTCGACGATCCACAGCCTACGTTCCCTTTGCCGCCAATCGAAGAGATCCCAGATGAGGTGGAGGACAAGCCCCTGAAGGATAAACTGATAGTGGGTAGTCTGGAGTGGCAGATGCTCAATCTTTCATCCTGGTTTGACGATAATCATAGGAGACTCGTTTAGGAGCTTTGGATCTGCCTCCAGTCATCTTTGGGGCTGCATCCTTCTCAGCGTTTTATAACGCGGCTGATCATGTAAGCGGGGTGATACCCGTTCGTACTACGAGACTTGCGCTCCGGTAAGCTCTCTTATTGCAGCTGGCGTATATTGTGCTCATAATCACGCGTCAACCAGCTACGGTATTCGTGCGTTTGACACTTCGCCATACTATGGGCCATCGGAGATTATTTTGGGAAATGCGCTGAAAGCCCTTGAACAAGAGTTCCCTCGGTCATCATATATCATTGTGGGTATTTCATCGATCTGACGTGCCACCTCTTTTCGTGTGACTGAGCCTGATATCCGTGTTATATAGATGACGAAATGCGGGCGATTTGGCAGTGATCCAGCCTCTTTTGACTATTCACCGAAGGGTGTCCGCGCCAGCGTACAACGTAGTCTCACACGGCTACACACTTCGTATCTCGATAACGTATATTTGCACGACGTTGAGTTCCTAGCTAATTCTGTTGCTCCTCGCTTGTCGGGCAGCCATCTTGGGGCGTTAGGAGCAGAAGAAGAAGCATATGGGCTGAATGAAGGGCAAGAGAGTAAAATCTGGGGAGAAGGAGATCAAAAAATATTAGGGGCAATTGGAGAGCTGAGGAAAATGCAAGAGGAGGGAATCATCAAGAACATCGGTATTAGTGGTACGTGTCTTGTATTTCTTGTATTTCTTCTTATTCCTCATCACGACTCACTGTGCGGCTCGTGTTGCAGGTTATTCTTTACCAACGCTCCTTCGCCTGACTTTGCTCGCCTTGCACACGGCGCCTTACAAGCCCTTGGATACTCTACTTTCCTACTCGCATCTTGACTTGCAGAACGCTTCTCTGGAGGCATTCCTGCCTGCATTCTATGAGCGGGCAAAGCTAAGACAAGTTCTCACTGCCTCTCCATTCAGTATGGGCCTCCTCACCCACTCACCTCCCTCATGGCATCCTGCATCTCCCGAGATCAAGCAGGCTGTTGTGGACGTGTCGCAGATCGTAGAGTCTTGGAAGGGTGGGCTACCTGATGTAGCATTAGGGTATGCTTTTCAGAGGGCAAAAGTGCAAGGGATGCCGATTGTTGTGGGTCTGAGTACGCTGAAGGATGTGCATGAGAGTGCAAGGACGTGGAAGGAGATTGAAGGAGGCAGCGAGGAAGAGAGAAGTGGGAGGAGGAAATATGAGCAGGACGCGAGGAACTTGTTTGAGGCACGGGGCTTGTTGGACCACTCATGGAAAACGCCATCTTTCTAAGAGATTGTCCATGGTCAATGTTTTCTTAGCTGCATATACAAGGTGAAATGTTATCAGATATCGCTCTAATTTACTTGGTTCGTCAAATTTCTTGGTTTTACACCCGATCGTCCGCGACATTCCCTGCTGACGAGTAGGGTTAGGGTTGGGATGTGTGCCATTTCCGAAGATTCTGGAATGTTCAAGAGCTCGGGGAGAAATATCACGGAGAGTATAACAGCAAGTCGTTACTCGGTATCAGAAAGTCTGAAAAGTACTATAAAACCAATTCAGCAACTATATAGACTGCAGCACAAGTAAGTCGACGACCAACACCGATACTCCAGATGTCCGACGTACGTCTTATATACCTCTCAAGTGCCAGAGATGTGGCTAATATTTATCTTATCAGGCAAACGCATTGAAGGACCAGGGCAACAAAGCCTTCGCGGCCAAAGACTACGACAAAGCTATCGAACTCTTCTCGAAGGCCATAGCCCTTGACCCACAAAACCATGTTCTCTTCTCAAATCGCAGCGCTGCTAAAGCAGGAAAGAAACAA
The DNA here is from genome assembly GCF_000218685.1 of Serpula lacrymans var. lacrymans S7.9. Lineage (NCBI taxonomy): Eukaryota > Fungi > Basidiomycota > Agaricomycetes > Boletales > Serpulaceae > Serpula > Serpula lacrymans. The sequence continues at coordinate 555,186 of NW_006763293.1, read as the reverse complement.
TATGATGCCGCACTAGAAGATGCTGAACAGGTACGTGATGGTACTTTCGGCTGTAAATCGCAGCTTGCAGTTATAGCAATTGCTCTTGAGTATCCTGTTAACGCAATCCTCGCGTTTTCTTGTTTTGGGATTCTAGTGTGTCAAAATCAATCCCGCTTGGTCAAAGGGCTATGCGAGGAAGGGTGCCGCACTTCATGGCGCCAGGCGATATGACGAGGCGATCGAGGCGTACGAAGGAGGACTAAAGCTCGAGGACAGCCCTGCACTGCGCAAGGGTCTGCAGGAGGTAAAAGATGCCAAGTGTACGCATTTCCTCCTATCATTTCATTTAACTTTTCGTACTCACATACACGTTATCTATCGTTACCTCATACTATGCACTTCATCGCACCTCAAATCACGACGCTCTGGATCCACACTAATCTGATATATTATAGCGAAGGACGTTAAAAGTGACGGCTCGGAGGCGCTTGGGCTTGGCAAGATGTTTTCCGATCCAAACATCCTTGGGAAGCTCGCAACGAACCCCCGGACACAGAAACATCTCGCTGACCCATCGTTCGTGCAGAAGGTAAGCGACAGATCCACACTGATTCCTGTGGTTTGGCGCGTGTGTACATGCTAACATGCGCATGATGCTCTCCGTAGATTCAACTGATCCAGCAGAACCCTAAGTTAGCGGACACGTAAGTCTTATCTGATACTTTGCGCTCTGGTGCTCATTTTCTAACCTGTTGCATACGTTGTTGCAGTGCGCTTCAGGATCCACGCATGATCGATGTCCTTGGTGTACTCATGGGTGTGGACATACAGGGCTTTAGCCGAGAGGAAGGATCCGACGAGCTACCGCCGGGCCTATCAAAGGCCACCCCGCCCTCTCCTCCTGCATCACCTCCAAGAGCCTCTTCTTCATCTACCCGTGCATCAAAGCCAGCCCCTGCACCGCAGCCAGAACCAGAACCAGAAGATGTCGAGATGGACGAAGAGGAAGCGGAAGAGGCTAAAGCCAAAGCAGAAGCGGAGGCCGCGAAGAAACGCGGGAGCGAAGCATACAAGAAGCGCGACTTCGCGGATGCTGCCAAGGAGTTCGAGAAGGCGTGGGATCTGTGGCCGAAGGACATAACATTCTTGACAAATTTGGGCGGTGAGAAATACATGATGCTCTTTGAGTAACGGACTGCTGTGCTGACTTTTGTTCCAATGTGGTAGCCGTCTACTTTGAGCAGGGCAACTATGAGAAATGTATCGAAACGTGTGAGAAGGCGGTTGATGAAGGTCGTTCGGTACAGCTACCCCATATTTTGCCGTTAATATCACCCCCTAAGCTTATCACCTCCCACACAGATTCGCGCAGATTACAAACTCGTCGCAAAAGCTCTTGGCCGCATCGGTAGCGCCTATACCAAACTTGATAACCTCCCTCAAGCCGTTAAATACTACGAAAAATCACTCACAGAGCACCGCACACCAGATATCCTCAACAAGCTCCGCGAAACTGAACGGTCTAAAGCTGAAGCTGACCGACTCGCTTATATTGATCCTGCCTTGAGTGAGGCTGCGAGGGAGGAAGGCAACGCGTTGTTTAAGAGTGGAGACTTTGTGAGCGCTGTGAAGAGCTACACGGAGAGCATCAAGCGGGACCCGAGTGATGCAAGAGGTTACAACAATCGGGCGGCCGCGTACACGAAGCTGGTTGCGCTCCCTGAAGCACTGAAAGACGCGAACGAGGCCATTAAAATTGATCCTAAATTCGGTAAGTGTGTTGCAAGGATACTTCAGCGTACATGGAGTCGATGCTGATGTATGAAACCACAGTCAAAGGATACATTCGTAAATCGAATGTACTCTTCGCTATGCGGGACTACACGAAAGCCATCGAGGCTATTCAAGAAGCATCGGATCACGACGAGGACCACAAGCACACGTCTGAGATTCAACAACAAGAACATAAGTGCCAGCAGGCACTCTTCACGCAACGCTCAGGAGAAAACGAGGAAGAGACTCTGCAGCGAGCGATGAGGGATCCAGAAGTTGCAGTGAGTATCCGATCCGCACGATGATATATTAGGACGGAACCTGACCATTCGTGTCTGATCGTCAGAATATCATGAACGATCCTGTCATGCAACAGATTCTCCAGCAAGCACAGGGTAACCCAAGTGCCTTGCAGGACCACATGAAGAACCCTGGTGTGAGGCAAAAGATTATGAAGCTGGTGAATGCGGGTATCATCAAGACGCGGTGATGAACGGGTGATGTACAGCGGGCCCGTAAAGCTGTGGTTGGCGAATCTCTTGTGTACGATGTATCTGCTGTGCTGTCGAAGCTGTTTTCGATATTAGGAAGTAATACCGTTGAAGGGGCAATGTGTGTGTTACGTGTGTATATTCTTGGGATCTTATTTCAATGAAGTGACGTTTAATTCCTACCGCTGCGGTAGTCTCCTTAAGCTGTCAGTGCATGAAGTCACGGTTGCAGCGATCACTTGTACATCCCCCTGACTCTCTGCGATTTTGAAGGGGCCAATACACTTCGGCGTAGTTTCTTGGTTCTTCCGTAGTACATACTCTGCTTGTCGTCGCCTATTGGCTTGATGAGCTTGGAATACCCGGCTTTCAATAATTGTATTGTGAGCCATCGACTGATTTCCTCAACAGCCTCTTCGTAATAAACATCGATAAGCGGTGGTCATAACCTCATGGCAATTGGTACTAACGGTGTTCCTGCAGCTGGGCCCGAGGTGGCAAATGACGACCGGGTCCTTCTCTGAAAACTGGAATGAGTTGGAAAACAACTGCAGCGCCGCACTTATCGGGGAAATTCAGCGTGAAACTGCCTGTGTAAAGATCAAGCTCGGTTCTGGCATACTGAAACCATCCACCACCATTCATTAATATTCATTCCTAGAACAATGCCTTATCCAGTCCCACCGTTTGTCGATTCGACAAGGTCCCGACCAACCCCTCGGAGGGGGCTTTACAACAAACTTCTTTACATCCCGTTTACGGTTGTTCCCCAGTACATGCCCATTTCGCGCGGGCCAGCCGTTTTCCTGTCTTGTTCGAGGTCTTGCTTGAGGATAAACCTGTCCTCATCGTGGAGCTGAAACCACCTGGGGATCTTCGTTACGCTTCCAAGCGTGAAGCCGCCGATAAACACATCCGAGATCGCGTTAGGGATATGATCGGTTCGTCGGGACTACTTCACTTTTACCGGTTGGTTCCCTTCGACACTCGCAGATGATGATTGTCCCATCCCCGTTCCCATATGCCATCAGTGTGATGGGAACGAAATTCTGCTTCTTCGCCAGACCGCGATGTCCCGGCCAGCCTGTTTCATCCGCTGGCCATTTCCCCTGATTCTCAGTGCGGGACCGACGCTGCACCCCGGGAGCGCTGGAACTGCGATATTTCCGAGGAAGAGGGGGAACGAAGATTCCGAGCGATGGTTGAAGAGATAAAGCAGGCGTGTGCTGCTCTCTAAGGCTCGGCGGACGAGGTCCAGAGCAGGAGCAAAAGTCGAAGTTGGCGCCGATCGCGAGATGCTTGAATCGAGTCAAGAGAATTATATTTTGAACGGTTTAATGGGTGAGACCCAGGGAGACCGACAAGTCTGATACTCAGACTTGGTACCCCCATGGCATTACAACGGGTCAGACCGCGATACGGAGTGCCACCTCACCGGCACTCCTATCCATCCATGGTATTTAGTCGCTAGCTGAATATTCATTTACTACTCTACCGACGTTAACCTCCAATGATATTTCTTCAAGACAAAGAAGGTGATGCAACGGGTGAATATAGCCTTTGGCGAGGTTCCCTTTGATGAATTCGTCTGCCTCCTCTAGTTCATACGCGGATAGAGGCTAGATCTTGCTGAATCTGAGAATAAAGTTCGGCGTGGTTTTGATAGTGTGATCCCAGGAGCGTGAATTGCGGGAAGGCCCCGAGGCTGCTTTCTCGAGGACATCGCGATCTCCCCTTGACAAATTAACAAAGATAAAAGACCCATACCCGAGCCTAGGAGGTTGCTGCCGGAGCAGACATGAACAGCTCGCTGGCCGATGGCATCGCTTACATGCACGTATGGGATAAGTATGTACACCGGTGGCCGCAGTGTATGGTTGTACGATTGCTGCTTCCCCTTCGAGTATCAATATCGACGCTACATGAGGTACTTACAAAACTACACCCCCCTCGAACGTTCCATACCGTGACTCAGCCCCGCCTTTGTCGCCTTTGGGGGACCAGAGGTTGGGGCTGGTGTCATGATTGTGCCTCCTGATAGACTGATAGCGGGCGTTTGCTTGTTTTGTTGATGACTGGTGAAGTGCCTTGTAGATATCTCCCTGACATGAGCATATGGTCAAGGGATCTCCTGTATCTGATAGTATTGACTCGGATATGTTCCATACAAATACGCGTACGAGTATGGCTGTTGTGTCTGCGAACCTGGATGGCAAGCCTGAATTGAATGAGGTCACACTTGGGTCACTCTGTGACGTGTCTCGCCCGCCGTTGTGACCCCGCTGGGCGCTGAGAGTGACATTGATCCCGCCTTCATCGCATAGTATGTAGTGCTAGACGACCGCGATAGATCTCCAATTGCAAATGTCACACTATCAGCTCATAATATCAGTAACCACAACGTCATCCCCAACCCGTCGCCATCAATCTGTCTTATCACTTGGGCGGAAACTGCCACATAAGTAAGTCTTTTAAGCTTTCTACGCGCAATTAAATGCTTGGAGTATATCAACTCTGACGCCGGTTGCGCTCAATACCGATTCCAAGGTGGTCACGAGTGCGGTAAAGTTCGTCATGTTGTCAAATGCCATCGCTCTTTTACCGTAACTTTACTACCTCGTCCTAGTCCCGAATGATCTATATCCCGAAGCATCCACCCTAGTTCTTCATCTTTCTTCCCATGAAACACGCGTAAAGTGGCCCCGTTCGAATGTTCGCTCTTACTACGCTTTTCTCTCGAATTCTGGACCCAATTCTACGACGATGCTGGCAAAATTGCCGTTTACCTACAGTGCATCATCCTTCCGATCGAAGCATTCCGACCATGTCTTTTCATCAAGTTCTAGGTTCATCCCGCTCCACAATGAAATAAGTAGATTCTCAAGTTATTTCCAGTCGCATTGCTGGCATTCTGGCGTTCTGGCGTTCTATGACCAGTCTGGACGCCCGCAAATGTGGACTCGTGGGTGGGAGACGATCGTTTTTGATTGCCTTATACACAAGACTTGAGGCCCGCATCCCCTTCGGACCCTTCTGTTGTATATTGCTGTGCGATGCTATGTCACCTTTTTTTTTGCGACGTACGCAACTAATCGATGTGATAGGTGGTGGTAACGTTACTACTCTTAATGTATATGGTCAACGGCACCCTTCAGGTTGGATAGAACGACACGCGGCTGGGGGCAGCCCCGTGACACCTCTTCATCTTGATCCAACCGGCTCATCTGTGTGCGACGCCTTGCTGCGTTGACTTAGGGTATTACCTCCACCTTCGGAGCCTTCTCCCCCCAGAAAAAAAGCAACTCGCACGAGAAGGTAAACGGAAAATTATATAGAATAAAATAATCTTAAAAAGCTGACGACAATGCTGTTAGTCAACGTGGATGGGCTCCGGTATTAATCGAGAATCGGACGAGATTCACATCAGACTGTAGTGCCAAACTCCAGGCGTGACGGTTCAAGTCTCTGAAATGAAATCAAAAAAGTCTGCAGGACTTGAGTGAGAGATATGGGGGTGAGGAAAGGTGGAAGTTTGGCGTTATAGCCTCGGTGGAGTGGGTAAACTTCGCAGAGTTGAGGTAAAAGAGTAGTATGTTCATTATCGAGACGGCTCTCCGTTCTCCGTCTCTGAGATCTCAGCTCGGAGGCCGTCATCAGGACTGACATCCGAGTGTAGATGTGCTAGGTTGGGTTTGGACTGTAAGAAGGACATGGGCTAAGTATGGTGTTCACAGCTTGAATGAATACACTACAACGTACGAATACATGATGACGCCAGGACTGTGGTCAGGCCCCCTAGACCATAAATAGCGCTGAGTTCAAGTTAAGTTCGGGGGAAAAAGGCAAAAGGAGGGGACCAAGGGGCATGCACGTAAAAGGGTACGAGCAGGAAAGTTACTTTTGGAATTTCAATATGTCCTTTCGCGATGTGAGCTTGGGAACCTGTTGGTTTTTGAACGCTCGTGAGCTCTGGCGTGCCAGGAACGCGGGGAGAGATGTAAGGAACAAGGACGTCCGATGGCTGTCAATAGGACCTGGGAGAGTGAGCAGAACGGTAGCTTGTTTGACCTAGGTCAGATGACCGAAGACGCGCATGACACTTTTTGTTCGTAACGCTGGAGGAGGGGGGTATATGAATCGCTGAAAACGTCGAGCTCTGGTGGAACGCCACAGTTTTTTCCTAATCGGAAAAGGCGACAGGTCGTAAAGCTGAGTGTGCTTTCTAGCGAAGTAGGTCGGCATCGGCGGTGAAATAAGAACGGGATCGGTAAGGGACTTGAAGGTGAAAAGACGTAAGAAAGATTAGAGAGTTCGGAATGAGATGGGGATCTGGTTTAGACTGGATGAGTATGATGGAATTGGGTTGAGAGATAAGAGGTGCGTGCAGGTCATGTCGGGATGGACCGGACCCAAGTGGGAGGAAAAGGAGCTAGGCCTGGTTTGGACACGGAAAAGAACTGACGGGTTTCCGGGTCTTGCTCGAATGGTGGCAAGCGCTGATTGCGGTTCGATCATTGCGGTACTTGGTCGTGTTGCGCTAAAGTGCTGGGTCGCCATCATGATCAGGAATTGCAGTCAGCACCATATGAGGGGAGCCAATCTGGATGCATGCGGGAGATGAGATCAGAAGAGAAAGGAATATGGGAGGAATGAAGTACTGCGGGGCATGAGAAGAGAAAGAGGATGGAATGATGGTGTTTAGGTTGGGCGTGACAGACATTATTGACGTGCCTCCACTCTGCTCTGAATCTTAGGATTAGATCCCGATCGCTGCGCCACTCGATGCAGACGGAAGCTAACCCATGCTTTGCCAAACGAGGCATTGTCAGAGCTGCCTATGTGGTCATATGCCTCCGCTGCCTGCCACCGGTGTTTTATAAAACAGAGGCGCAAGAAAGGGAGAGGACCAAGGCTGGACAGTGATTTGGGTTTTTTGGTTGGTGGAGTTCATATAGCCATAATGGAGGAGTGAGTGATTGAACGCCGAAGCAAGTCATCTGATTGGTCGCGGCGTCTCACGCAGATGGCGGGCCGGGGAGGGCATGCCGGAAATAGGCTGTCCCTGGGGACGTGAGTGGACCCCGGAGAGCGGTAGCGATCGACGGTGGACTTGACGGCGATGAGGTGGGCGACAACGGGGGTGAGGGAATTGCAGAGAAGGGGGTGGCTGGGGGCGGATGCTTACGAGATCAGAGAGAGGACGAAGAGAACACACAAGGGAGAGAATAAATTTATTACTTATTCGAAAGAAAACCCGGTCCTATTTTCAATTTCGAAAGACTGTTTCCACTTTTCATTCGGTCCTGGCCTGAATGCTTACATCCTGAGTCTCCCCGCGTCCTCTCTTGCTGTCTCCCTCTGCTTTCCCATCCTTGCTCTCCTTTTGCTCTCTCCTCCTGCTCACATGCCCGACGATGCCACACCGAGTTCAGCTGGGGGAGGTGCCTCCTCGTCATCTTCCTCAGCTCCGCGTCCGAAACAGCCTCGTGCTGCCACAACCGGAACTGTCCGTTCGCGAACAAGCCCCCCTCCAGGCGAACACGAAGGCCGTCCTCCCACAAAACGTGCCAGAAAAGCCATCAACTGCGAACCGTGCAGAAACAGCAAACTCAAGTGCGACAGGTAGCGCGCTTTCCCCCCATCCCTTCTTGCCATCGCTTACCCTTCCCCGCCATCTCTACAGGAATAGACCTTGCTCATCTTGCGTCTTGCGAGGTCAGTCGAGCCGCTTAAGAGCTAATCTCTGCGCTAATCCAATACGCCAATCTTTCGTCTGTGCATCAAACTTATAATTGCTCTTTATAGGCACTATCGCTCTGTGCTACCAAGATGCACGAGGTCACGATCCCAGCGACGCTCAAGTCCGCGGAGATGACCCGTATGTCCTTAGCCTTTGCCAGTCCCTCTCTACGCTAATCTAGACCCATTAGTGCCTCTCGCATAGACCCTCTCCAAGAAATAAACCGTCTGCGCCACTCCGCCTCTCTCCTTGAATCCTACTTCCTCGTCAACAACCGTGGAAACATATCCCTTCCTCCAAATCTAAAGCGCCCAGCAGACCCACCATCTGTATCCCCAAAGAAGGAGCCAGCAGAGGCTGATCTCTACGAGAAAGACAATGCCCCAGGTATGCTGGGAAGCCAGGGCCATGGATTATATGCAGGTCCTACCAGTGCAGTCACCCATCTGTCAATGGTACGCATATACCTTATCATTCCCCTCTTTTTCCCTCACTATTCATCGCAGAACGACAATCGGCAGTCTGAAGAGTCTGGCGACCGCCAGGCAAGCCAGGAAGGCCAAGCGTCAGAGGAGCTCTTACCATCCACTCATGAATACGACCGCGATCTCCTCAACAACCTCCCCTCCCTTGAGACTATCGATGGCCTTGTCGACTACTACTTTGAGTACTGCAACTGGATCTACCGCCACGTCAACCAAACCGCGTTTACGAACGCCTGGGCACGCTTTAAAACGGGCGCATCGCCAGATCGCATCGTCCTCGCTACCGTATGTCTTATCATGGCCGTTGCAGTGCACTACCTCCCGCCCCGCGATCCACTCGTTGAAAATTTGCATGAGAGCCACGAGGAGCTCGGCCGCAAATTTCACGATGTCATGCTCATCGCGCTCAGTCGCCATCGTGCAGAATCAAGAGCATATAGTCTCGAACTTGTAGAATTATTACTGATCCGAAGTCATTATCTCACGCTTGTAAAGACGGATAGCGAAGAGGTATGGACCGTCAGAGGTGAACTGATTACTATAGGAGTGGCGATGGGTTTGCATCGTGATCCGTACAAGTGGCGAATGTCCAAGGAGACGGCAGAGCGCAGACGGTGGGCATGGTGGCACATCATCCTCCTCGAAAGGTCTGTATATTTCCTTATATGCGCATATATGTGTGTTTCCCAAAGCAAGGCTGACGATCTTCTACTATAGATGGCAAGCGTTCATGTTCGGACGTCCCATCACGATCGCTTCGCATCACTACGATACCCTTTTACCCGCCCAAAATGAATCTTCCCGTCTTTATCTTCCTAATATTGCTCTCTTCCGCCTCGCCCACATCCTCGGCGACATCATGGACAACGCAGTCTCCCTCCGACCCGTTCCTTACGAAGCCGTTCAGGCTAATGACCGTGCCCTCACTCAGTGGATAGATACCCTCCCGAATGAGCTCAACCTCGACGAATTCCGCATCGCACGCAGCCTCGCTAGCCCAGATTCAAGTGCACGACGCCTGGGCGTGCAGAGCGTCATCATCCGCACTTCATTCTACCACATCCGATTTACACTACATAGACCCTACGCCAGCGCTCCCCCACCCTCTATCTCCCCTAGCAAGCCAACCGACAGCTCTTCAGCGACTCGCCAGGCTATGTCCCTTGAGACCGCCGTCGGCGCTGCAGATAAGCTGATTACCCTCGTCGGTCAGGCGCGCCCCGACTTTCTCGCTAATGTTTCTCTTGCTGTCCCGGGCCACATGAATTGGGGCCCGTTCCATGTGTTTTCAGCTGCCATGTTTTTCTCATTTCAGCTTATCGCGAACCCAGACCAGCCTGGCGCATCCCTTTTCCGCGCCAACATCCGCAAAGCCATCTCCACCCTCGATCTCTCCCGCACAGCGCCCCTCGCAGACAAAGCGTTCGACATTCTACAAGCTCTTGCCCCTCTCTACTCTGCCGAATTCCAGGACGAGCCGAGAGAGGAGAGGGAAAAGAAAAAAGCCAAAGTCTTGGGGATGGTCAAGACGCTCGCCTTTCCTTATCACGACGGCCCGAAATACCCGCGATCATTGGGCGACTCGCCCAGCGCCGGCGTGTACGCGAGTTCACCTGCAACCTCCAATTCGGTGAGTCCGCCTGGGATGGGCACCATGACAGGCTTGCCTCAGGGGCAACCAGGGTCGCAGGAATTTGTCAACGTAACGTCCCAGCCACCGCCGTCGGGCATGCAACGTCAGCACGGTCCGTCGCCTGGCTCGATACACATGCGTCCGGCGCCGGCTCAGTCGTCGTCGTCTCTGGCAACGTACGCTGCGCAATCTGCACATGCTCAGCCTCATCCACCGCCTCCGCACATGCAGGCTTCGGGCATGGCAGCGCCGCATCCACACTCGCACTCGCACCCACCCCCACATTCGCAGTCTATGCCTCCGCCTCCGCACCCTGCGTCTATGCACAGCGGGTCCGTCTCGGCGTCTCCGCCCTCGCATCCATCGTATCCCCAGCCATCGCAAGCACAAGCACAGCAGATGTATGGTGACCCCACGCGGTATCCATACATGTATCCTTCGGAAGATGAGGCAATGTGGGGTCCGGCGCTTTCGCAAGCGGAGTGGGTGCGTTTTCTGGATGCGATGCAGCGGTCAGACGGGTCCAATGGGCGAGGGCCAGGGCCATAGCTGTCATATGATATCATGACCTTTGATCTTTTCAGTTGTTTAGTTGTTTAGCTATATCTCATGCTTTCATCTTTTCTCGCTATATCTTGTTTGTTGTATTGAGGGGATCTATTTGCATGTTACGTATACCATTTCATTTTTCCTCGAAATCCCCTCTGGATACCTACCTGTGCTTTTAAATCCTGTCATCGTTATTCTATCTCGTTTGCACTGTATATGGAACTCATAAATATATCGCATCGCTCATATTCTTCACAGATATAGTTTTATTTTTTGGTTTGCAAAAGAGCATGATATATAGCAAAGTTAGATAAGGGACTGGTTGGCCTTTTGCATTCGCTTCACGCGATTGCTAATCTCTTTTTGCAGTTCCCGCTGTAGGGCTTGCCCTCGTGAGCTGAGATCGTTTTGTGAAGCGGCGGCGATGAGCACTTGATCGATGAGCGTATAAGGCAGCCATGTTGACGAGGCAGTTTTAGGTGGGTCACGAGCAAGTCGTGCATCAGACTAGAAAGAAGGGATAAGTTTAACTCTGTGATGAAATTCGCGAGTAAAAATAGCGCACCTTTCGAACGAGCGATAACGTTTGCTCAAGAGCACCCTCAAAAATTTCAAAGCGCAGACTCGACCGAATGAGATATTCAGGATGATGGTCCTGGATGAATAGAATAGGGTCAGTCAGGGAGGGCCCCATATTCAGCATTCAAGGGTATACATACTTCCAGCATGTGAATAAGCCATGGTGGTGGAGCTGTTGTTCGATCAAATACGAGTATAGTTTCTAATGTTGCCTTGCTGTAGGAGTAGTCAGTTTCAGCACTGTCGTGTCTCTCGAGCGATTGACGCAGGAACCGCCATCCTCGATCCGCCGGTGAACCTGGCCACGAAGAGACGTTATCTGTCAGTAGCCAGTCAGACGTGTCCTCTTGCCTGCATCAATGGTTCAATTTTGGGATAAGGTGAAGCGGACGCCCTACAACGGAAACTCACATGACGGAATCCGGGTTTCGCGATAGACGAAGGCACTGGTTTGTTAATATGCTGAACAAGTCACTCATGTCAACCCGAAGACTACGGGCAGTAGCCAATGCCACCGAGAATTGACCAGCCTGTCCTAATCTCAGAACTATAGATGCGGGAGATAGGAGTCCCTCTGCAGGAGGAAAGATAAAGTATTTTGGTGTGCTTCCGCGTAAATTAAACGCATAATCACTCACCCGCCGCCGAAATCAAGGACGGCTCCCTCCGAATCACGTTCAAACGCGCTGAGAGAAACGCGTGGTCGTATTGAATGTCGTTCAACTCGACGATCTCCGAATCTGGCTTGTCGACATTAAAACTGCTCGCGGGAATGTTCGTTGACAATTTGCGCCGTTTGCGCGACTGTAATAGGGGGTTTAGCATGATACAATTTATCAATTTCTTGGGCAAATTTACCTCAGAGCCATTCTCAGGAGATGCGGGAATGACAAACCATGCACCTTTTTGGTCTAGAAGGGATAGAGAGTTCATAGCGAGCAAGTACCCCTCGATTTGCTCTTCAGAGAGTGCTACAAAATCAGCGGGATTGGCGGCTAAATCTTGAAGCTTGCGTGCTCGCTGGTATATGGTACGAGCAGCTATGCATAGGCAATAAGATCGAGTAACCTCAGGAGCAGTTCTTGATACTCACCGTTACGGTGATCACCTCGACTAGTATACCAAGCATATAGAATCCTCGAGTAGAACGGACAAATGCGAGGGTCTGTATTTCGTGCCTTGAATGCCAGGGCATCCTCGACCTCGGCTGCCAAGCCGGCGAAATTGAATGACATCAGTTTCTCTACCGAGTTTTCCTCGCACATCCTGTAGACTACATGGCTTACACATTCCCGTTTCCTACAAGGGAGTCCCGTAAGATTCACCGTTCAATACAAAACACAGGAGTACACTCACAAGCTACCATGAGGAGTCGTTACGATTGACGAGTAAGCGTCTTCGAACCTTCCCAGCTCGGTGTAACCCCGGATTATGGTATACCATAGTTCCGCGGTATCTACATGTGGGGGCGATGTTGCTAAAGCGAGACGAGCAAATGAGATTTCGTGATAGGTTAAGGCAGCAGATTTGAATAGGGATGTAGCATGCAAATAGAAGGTAAACTCGGAGTCAAAAAGAACTGCTCCAGGGAGGACGGCAGCGAGTGATTCATCGTCCTCAAACGATAATCCACTGTTATCGCCTAGAATGGCAAGCCTATCAGCGATTATCTTCGACCGGCGAACGTTAACCACTTACCGAAGCTTCCTGCCATCTTTTCCATCAGATAAGCAGCATCATCAACGCGTCCAAGATTAATCCACAAACGGGCTTGGACGTAAACAACACCCGGGGTCCTAGGCAGCCAAGATAGCATTTCCCGCGCTACTTCATAATAACCAAGAAGTCTCAGGCGCTCGCAGAACAAAACCTCGAATTTGGTGACGTGTGTAGGGGAGGTTGATTGGAGCAGACCAGTACTGTCTAGAAAACGATGTGCTGCGCCAGGAAGATCGCCCGTTTCGTTATGCTGTGATAGGAGACAATGTATAAGCGAGTGGGTTGGTGCTAAACGAGAATGGGTCCTAGAGACTTGCATATTGCTCATTCGCGTGATAACGTCGTCCGCCGTCAGACTATCTTCTGTAGCTATTTTCCTTTCAGAAATATCTGCCACAGGTTGTCGTGCTGCAGCGCGCAACATTGCGAGCCCCCGAAACACGGCAAAAACTTCCTCAAGTAACGAGGGGTCCCACTGTCCGAGATCTTCGGCGAGGAAGAAGAGTAAGATAACAACGGCAAAACACATGTCGTATCGTGCATGAAGGGTGATTGAAACATATTCCGCCGTGGAAGCAGTCGACCAATCTGAGTGAACAGGAGGAAGAAGCAACTCTACCTCGTCTTCTTCCCTTTTCACCTCCTGGTCGAAGCCAGCAACCAGATCGAGTATGACTCGTGCGTCTCTATCAATATCTTCAATGCTTTGCAGTCTTCCGATAATCCAACTCTCGAGGCCTTCATCAAGGTCGTCCTGGAAATTGGACCGCTGGGCTTGGTCCTGGATAATGTCAATGAAAGGGAAGGCAATTTCCTGGTGAATGATGTCCGTAACTCTGCTCTCCAAGTTCAAGAGCGCTTGAGGCCCAAGCTTATTACGCAATGTCCATAATACGTCCAAAAGGGCGAAATGAGGTTCTACGGGGAGATTTGATGAAATATGCCTGTATATGCGCAAAGGAAGGTCCTCCTTCACAAGAGTACCTATTCTCTCCCGTTCGAGAATAATCACCTCATCCTTCTGCTCTCCCATACCAAGAGCAAGAGGCCACCTGGCGCTACGTTCTATTTCTCGACACCTAGCGATGAAGCCCTCCCAGTCTCTTTTCAAAGCATTCCAGTATCGTTCATGTTGCAGTGCTCCAGTTTGTGGATCTTGAAGGAGATTCACAGTACAGCCGACAACAGCGGCGATATTCTCTGCTATAGTACCGTAAGTCGTTAATAATGGAGACGGCGGCTGCCCAGGCAGTGACATGCATGCATCAGTATACTGGTCTATTGCGGTGCGCAATGTTAGAGCAGAAAACATGCCAGGTCTCAAGATAGCTTCTAAGAATCTGCCTGTCAAAGAACCTGGAGAAAGAAGAAGTTCATCGAGATACGCAGGCGTCAATTCTACTTCTTGTGCGTATGAAGCAGACTTCCAATTGGGTTCGTATGGAGCCTGCTTGACTTTGTCTATTGAAGGCATCGCAGTTTGTTCGGTCATAGATGAACCTTGGCGGTCCCATAGCGTGTATAGAACACCTGATACCACTATGAAATCTTGCAAGTAGCAATGAACACTGTTAGATGAACATTCGATCGTCTGAATTTCGCGCATATATTCGTTCGAAGAATCAAACAACTGGAAAAACCCGCCAGAATGAGGCGCCGAAGGAGTCGGAGTGAACGCCAGGACATATATGCTGTCTTCTAAGGAAGCAGTTGAGAATATTCGTATCAGAATACGTGGATCGGCCTCGAGGAGTACATGAGATTTGACGGGATTGGATCCCGGAGCTGGAGAAGAAGCCCTGCCAGGAGATGATAAAGCTTTTGCAGCAACACAACCTCCTTTCGCAGTCCAAAGACGGAGGGTTCTGTCGCGAGATAGCGTCCATATATGACCGAGATCGGTGGGCTGAGGGTGACTCGTTATTGAAATAATCTCTGAGCCACTCGAGCTACCCGAATGCAAGCTAGGAAGATAAGCGGTCAACGAACCGAAGAAAGAGCCAGGATTAAACAACGATTCTGTCCATAGATCTGACAAGGATTATGGTGCAACCCCTAGGTTCAGCAGGAGCAGATAAACTGTTAACATATAGCTCACCATCGTTATTGTCATCACCAACTCGTTCTGTCTCTATGCGCAACAAACCACCGGAATTGAAACCAATAGCAACACAATGTGGCCCTTGCGCCTGAACAATACCCATGACAGACTCTTGGACATTCTTAATGAGATATTCACGACACCAGTTCTTGCTGACTTGGTCATGCCAAAGACGAGATGGGTTACTTGTGGGTAAGACCAAGCGATAGAGCGAGCCTCTCTCTGTGACTGCAAGGATGTGCAGTTCGTTCTCGTCCCATGTGAATATGGCAGGCGTTGGCAGGACCGGAGCCGGGAAAACGAAACGTATTGGAGGGACTTGGGCTGAGAGAGAGACGATCTCTATTATGAGTCCGCCGTGAAGAACACGAAGAAGAACCGTTCCAACATGGGAAATGTGAGTAAGTGAAACATATGATGCGTGTTCTGCAGGTGCATCTGAGTCTTTTAGGGCTGGTGACAGAGGAGTGTTCCGACGTGAAGTCTGCAGCGGTATTGATGTGACCTGTGAAGATGAGAAAAGTGAAGAAAGTTGGGTTGAGACTATGATACTGGTGTCCATTGTACGCGCCGTCGAGATCGTTAAGGAAGAAAGCAAAGAGACATTCAGCAGCACAGGGCAGCCCGAGAATGCTTGACCGTTGGTGGCTGAAAAGATACTGAAACCTGAAAACGACGCGAACGACCAACTGCGATTGCCTTTTTTGGATTTCCTGTGGCGCCACCGATCTTTCAGGGTGCCACACTGGCACAGTGCTCAATGTCCAACAATAACGGTACATATTCTTCCACTTCACAAATATCACTCTGGAAGTCAACGTTCACGGCCCCTCTTTTTTCTAATTATCTACCTACAACTTCAATGGTTTTATTGCGTATTAACACTTCATTCCATCGTCTTAGCATGGCATAACTAGATTCAGAGGACGGCGCTCGAGGACCCAGAAGATAATGTCAGGTGTCGTGGCTGTTGCATTCAATTCAAATACTCATAGTTAAAATCCCATGTCTGAAGTCTTTTACCGTTTTATCGGAGCTTCATCTCAAGTCCGACATCATAGGAACATCGAGACGGGTTGTATAGACAGAAACAACGAAGGTCCTAGGCAAGTGGTGCGACGAGACGAGTTCTCTGATTGAGTGGTGAAAAAACAGGAAGTGGGTGGCCCAAATATTTATTACCATAACCGAACCGCTCGCTTCCTCGGCGAGTACAGTGCTTAGCGTCGTGCGCAGAGTATATTTCCTCGCATGAAAGATGGTTATGCGTAGCTCATGTTTATCCAGTCAGGTGATCAAGCACCCGGCTTCTAGGAAGCCTCAACAGACAGTATTTGTTCCCCTACAAACGCAAAATGGGCGGCTCGCTCTGTGTGGATGTCCGAAGCCATCAGACAACACATGCCCACGGTAGCGTCACACCCTCCAGAGTAGGGCCAATTCGTCCAAAATGCACAGGAATAGTATATAGACGTGCCACGTAATAGATATTGGTGCTGTTTACAGCGGTATGGCTGTTGTTGAGATGAAATCATGTGAGAGGTACAAATGCGGCAAACAAGAACGGAGTATCCACCGATGATTGAATCACGACTCACGAGGCTCAGGGTCTTGAGTAAATATTTTGCGGTCACCGTATCTAGCATTTATAACCTTAATTATCCGATGGTTGTTTTGATTAAGTCGCCGTGTGTGGTGATGCGGCATCTCTTTATGTACGCCGCCCATCAACCTGATAAGTTAAGCCAGTAGCATTTGAAGTTACGATCCCCCTGAGAGTGGAGCAAAGAGAGAAAATGTACTCATCTCCGTTATCGCACAGGATGAATGAGTCAAACACGATCCTTGGCGTGATTCTGTTTCAATGGACTCATTTCAATCACGGTGCCGGCAATCCATGAACAAAATACAGCATTGCAAAGGGATCGTAAAGGCCGAGAAGGCAGATCGATAATCAAGGGAACGAGGAAACGAGAAGCTGATGCGAGGTTACATTATGCCGCATCGAGCAACGGAGAACTGAGTAAACAGGTAACTGGTCCTCGCGCCTTCCATTGAGTCTGTGCAATTAAATACACAGGGGCTGATTTGTCTTTACCTAAAGACATATGTGCGATGGTGGCGTTAAAGTCCAATGCATTTGATATCACAGTGATTTGGGAGACCCCAATTGAAACGGACTCGGAGGCGCCTTAAAATGAAATCGAGTAATGATAAATAGGACAATACAAATTCGTCGAGGATGGCCTCACTTTCATAAACCCTTGGGAATGGAGAATTTCTGCGTTTGTCCGTAGTAGGAGGCCGCCGATGCGGCTGAACCGCCGTTATTCTGCGGCAAAGTATCCATTGCAAAGAGAAAATAGGAGATCATGGTTCGGACATTATTTTGCAAGCAAACTGGGTCCACAAGGTGCCTTAGGTTCTTCGAAGCCGTACAGCCACAACTTTGGTTACGCAGCGGCAAATAGCTCTACACCTGCCCGTCGACAACAAGACATACAGAAAGCACCACGAGACGGTCCCAATACGGAGACAGATAAAGGAAAGGATTGAAAAACAAGACAGTGCAGTATGTGTCTGGAGCTATTTGATATTGGGCGAACCGTCGGGGCGCGGACAAGTCAGAATGACCTTCAAAAGTTCAAGCCCACTTGCAGCCGGCGACACGCCTTTACGGCATGAGAAAATGCCCATTAATGGTATATTCGCGGAGTGGACGAGTCCTGTAACACGCTGAACTGGCGTTGAGCACTAAAGTGAGCTCTAGAATTCATGTCTTCAGGAGCCGCAATCTTGTTCAGTATAGCTATGAGGACCAACAGATGACGCTTCAGCTCGATACCAGATCGATGGTACGGCCGACAAGGCTATGAAGGTGTCGAACGTTGGAGCGAAGGGGATCATAAATTCAGATTGGGGACTCGGACAGGGAACCGGCTTGTTTGATTGGGAAATTTGCGTTACAGTTAGCAGGATTCGCACATGGACGATTACCTGAAACGCACTAATTGATGAAACCAGATCTATTCGGTGCGTCTGCCTGAAGCTGCGTGTAAGGGACCACAAGTGTTGCTTTTCGAATCATCTTTATGTCATATTCTCGTATTCGTTTGTAAGCTCTGTGTTCAGCTTTATGTCCACCGCCTGGCTGAAGGCCTGCAAGCAACGACCAGCCTTCGAAAAAGGCGCCATGACGGAAGAACTGTCGAGAAAAAAATGGACAAAATGGAAATAAAACCCAGACGGCGAGTTTTTACCAGCAGCCGAACTTGCAGGACTATGAGAACGTACTTACTCGATTTGGCCTGATATGTCGTTTTTGATCCCGCTCCTCGCTTTCCTTTGTTGCAATCATTAATGGGTGGCAAACATGGCTAGTAGGATCTCTACCTACAAATGTTCAAGGTTTCTCCGTCGAGTCGCACAAAAGGCGGTCCTCGAAAGGATTTGTCCTGTAATGCTGTAACAAAGCCCCAGTATCACCAATTCTCAGAATGGCTATCAACACGCATTCCCTTTTCCACTAAATCCATTGTGATGGTTCGAATGGTGTGCACGGTATGAATGATTTGTTAATGATCCGTTCCTAACTCGTGTCTAGTCTAACACTTCTTTGCTTTCCTTAGTTCGCATGATCGAAGGCCGGCGGCGGACAAGCTGCACGTTGTCCTCGTTGTGGAACCGCCTTAAGCGTTATAAGAACGCTTGTGAAAATGCTCTTATTTTCTTCAGAGTGACTCGAGTGCTCTCAGGCTTGAAACTAATAGTTCCTTTTCTTTCGGACTCACCTACCTTACAATCTATACTTTTTTCCTAGTCAGCTTGGGACCATATCTCCAACTCATATTCCATTCCATCACCCTATCAGTAATATCTCAGCACTAATGGCCCAGCTAGAATCTTTTGAAGCTCTCTTGTTTCCTTCTGATGGCCGCAATCCTCATATGGTCGCCCTCATGAGTAGCCCCATGATGATGCCAGACCCATACTATCCACAGAGCACCCAACCTGCTCGGATGCCCCACCCCGAGGTCTATATGGACTACATCGCAGAAGGCCTCGGGCCTCGTGCTTGGCAATATCAAGTAAGTCGCCATTGACACTTTACAATATGAAGCCAAGTCGTTAATACTCGTCTTCATTAATAGATTGTCGATGCTCTCGATGGCATGAACAAAAAATTCGCTAATCCTTTCGTTATCTTCTACCCTACTGTTTCGCGTGATGGCATGCCATTCCCCATAAACAAGTGTATCCGCGAAATACAAGGCAGGGCTTTTAGAGAGTCCTGCGCTTGGCGCGGTAATATCATCGTAGCCAAGTATCACGAAAGTCCATTTTCTTCTATGCTAGACGGCTCAATCGCCGACTTTCCCCTTCTACGGAATTACTTCATGACTCATGGCTCACCTATGCAAGTAGGTATAATGTTCCTTGCATGTGCGCTGAAGAAACTGACTTCATTCCTAGATACCGACTAAAGGGACCTGGTGAAAAATCTGGAACCCTATTATGAATCACCTTTGACGCCGTACATTATGCTATGCTATGCGCTACAAATATCTTCAAGCCCTTAATGCCATTTAATACTCGCACCCCAAATGTATACAAGCAGACATATATAGTACATTGGTAATCTATAACTCTTCCCGCTTTCGCTGGCCTTGTTTTGGTTGCTTCTGAGAAGTTCTAGGATTCTCTTTACTTTGCTTCCTTGGGTTATCACTATCCGCATCCTGAGGATTGCAGTGCTCCGGGATTTCACTCGCCGGGTCGATAGGAGGATGGAGAACTTTTCCAACCTTAGTATAGTCCTTATGCTCCGCGAAAAACTTTTTCCAGTGTTGAACTCCCTAGAAATCCCCGTCAGTATGGGTGTGGCCGTTGAGTGGAGACAAAGATCTCTAGAGAAGCTTACCTTCATCTCACGATCGGTCAAACCTCGCAAATCATGAGTGCGGTGTGTAAGAAAACAACCAGTCCCAAAAGCCCTTGCGGCATCAACTCCTGCCCTGTAAAAGCAAGGGCGTCAGTCACGAAGAAGAATCAGAAAAGCAGTGACACAAACATATGATGGTATGAGCCGCCAGGGCCATAGGTCCGTCTATTACTGGAAACATCGTATACGTCGTGGTCGATCTGAAACAGTAGCAGTCAAACTTGAATGCTCCTTGACACGCCTGACGAAGAAAAGCACTCACTGCCAGATAAAGAGGCTTGTTGATATCCGTCCCATCGAACTGCGCAAGCAAACCTTCCGAGAATAAACGTTGGTTGGTCTATCAGACAAAATGAATGAGTGCAAGATAAACAGACTATAACAAATACTGCTCACCGGCCAATATGTCTTCAGTCGAGTCCACTTTCCATCATACTCCCAAGTGAAACTGCCCGTAAAGAATTTCCCAGCCAACGCAATAATGATTAAGACGTATACGAGGAACTTCAGAAGGCCCAAAATCCCAACTTCTTCCTGCGCAGTTGGATCACGCTCTTCTGGACCAACTTTCTCCCCTCTGGCCACCTTTGCATCACGCTCTATCTTTCTCTCCATCCAAGCTTTGTGGTCCTGTTCCTGTTTATCCTTGTATTCTTTGTATCTGTGTACAAAATGAATGGTAAATGAGATGTATCACTTGAAAAAACGTCAAAGAACATCATACGCTAAAAATGGTTTGTTTGCTGATTTCGTTGTTTCCATTCTGTTGGGGATGGAAGGGTCCGGCACAAGTTTCTCGCCTGGGGCGGTGTTGCGCGTATGAGATGCATCACCTTGGGGATTCCAGAGCCAGGACATGTTTGGGCAAGGGAAAGAACGTTGACAAGCAGGAAATTGTGAGAGTCAAGTAACGTGGCAAAACGGCGTTGTGGACAGGAACAGTCTGATTTACCAGTTGGGTCTAGGGATCTACATGCGGGGCAATGTCTCAGGACAAAAAAAAAGATGGCACGGACATCATCAAGTTCAAACACAAAAATACAACTTGACATACGGAGCTAGTGATTATTAGTTTTACCTACGTGACAAGACTGTAGGTATCGATACATATAATGTATGTATGAAGATTGTACACCGCCAGTAAAATGGGTTGTGGAGGGGGGAATCGTAGGTAATGCGATGGATAGACAACGGAAAAAAAACCAGTCGGCAAAAACTTTAATAGTGATATAAGCAACTGAAGCCGACTCGAAAGACAATACTGATAATGCCTTGAAAGATAAAAAATATTATTGTAATACGGTGAAAAGTATGAACGATGGATAACCCCCCGGGTTGAATATGAAATGTCGAGTTGAAGAACACAACGAGAAAGTGATGAGCATAAGGTTGGTGAATGTCAGGCAAGAAACATGTGAGTGTGATTAAGCGTCGTGTCTTGCATCAACAAGCCAACGTAAAGGGAAAATCGCGAGAGCAAGTCCGTAGGATCATGGAAAAAGGAGCAGAGAAGGAGGCCCATCATTCACGAGGCTTCTGGCGAACCTGGCGTATCCTTATTATGTTGTCGGTGCTCTCTCTCCTTAGCTTGCTGCGAAATCGTCATATATGCGCCTCCGCTCTCTTCTGCGCTCGGGTTCAAGCCTGGTGGGGCTGGGGGTTTGGTGAGGAAAAAGACGTCAGAGTCCATCGAGTCTGCATCTCCCATATAACTTCGAGCATCGAGGAATTGAGGGGTTTTGATAAACTGAAAAACAGGAATTAGCCATGATAACAAGATAAACGCATGCACAAGTACCTTGGGCACGGAATCCGTAGCCATCAAGCGGAAAACATGAGTCTGAATTCTTTCGTAAAGCCGAATCATCATTTGCAATTGGGTGGCATTGAAGGAGCTAGCTTGTCCTGCATCAACCTGGCCTTCAAAAACCTTGCCTGTCATACCCGTCATGACATCGTTCAAGTATCCAGCTAGGTCGTATCGTAGGCCGTGGTCGATGTTGAGTTCACATTGACTCGATGGCGCCAAATATTTGTTGTAAATCTGGAAGGCAGTTTGAATCAATGATTCGTGATGCCTTTCCATAGCTGCTTGTCCTGGCGTTGCTTTATTGCCTGGACGTACACCGGGAGTAGACGCTATTGCGCTAGATGTTATGTTGAATTTGCGTTTAAAATCCTCCACGTCCAACCAAAACGACAGATTCTCCTCGCAGAAGTTGGATTTCAAGAACTCCCGGAACAAAGAACGGAGGTGTGCCTCTTCTAGAATGCTATTGAGACGATCGGTATTGCTCTCCTTGGTACCCTTTCTTTCTGCAGCCTCATAACTGGCATTAAGCTTCTCAGCCATAGATATACGGCGATGAATTTTGGCGTCCTTTGATACCGCAGCATTGGTAGCAGCATCGCCACTTGTCGAAGGAGCAGAGCCTTCAGCGGTGCTGTTCTCCAAAGACGAACGCTCAGCATGTAGGTTCACCGATGAACTTTGCGGTGAATCGCGAGGCCTATTGCCGTCCCACTGAGCAACTCGTTTGCCTTCATCGGTAATTCTATAGATAGCTTTCGCTGTGCATCGGAACTCTCCGTGTTGCTGGAGAGGTCAACCAAGGAGTGAGATACGACAAGAAACGGTGCAAAGAGCTGTACATACGCTAACTGGTGAATTTCCGCCGGGTGCGGATCCACGAACCGTGAAAATGATGGCCGAATCGTTATTCTTCCTCTTGTCACTGACCAGTGTGATGAGGCCAAATCGAACGAATTGGGCGGCCATCTCCGCTCCCTCCTCCCGACCCACCACGGATGTGAAATCGCAGAGCCATTCCAGAGCAGTCACAGCAGCGAAACTGTACTTGTGAGTAGTTACCGCGGTCTTCCCCAGAAGGGGCTGCGCACGTTCCTGCACGTCCATCAATGGAACACCCTTTGATCGTTCGTGATACTCTTGGAAAGTATCCAATGGCGTTGACGAAGATGATGGGTAATTTGGCTGACGACCAACAAAACGGCGGAAGAGAGCTGTAATAACGGATTGAGTTACGATGATTTCATCATCGACAGACCGTCGCTCTAGGTGAAGCAATTTGATACAGATGGGTTGTGAAACGAAGACAGGTTGGAGATGATCAGAGTTGATTCCGTTCTTTGTGATGAAACGTTCAAGGACATGTAGACCCTTTGGAGTAAGGACGTATGTGCCACGATCCTTGAAGAGGTTTGATTGGGGATCGGCGGCGTTTTCGATGAGACGTGCATCCATAAAATGCTGGCACATAGCCTTTGCCATGTCACGGGTCATGGAGAAAGTCGTGGTGGTGGTTGTCGTCACAATTCGTGTTTTATCTCTGGGATCCGGCCCTCTGTTCGACTGGGAAAACTTGAGGGATGCCAAGTTCTGAGCTGCCTCATCGCTGTAATGGAGATATGAGATATGCTGGCGGTACTTGGGATGGCAGATACGTACGTTGAGAAGGAATTGGGGAAAGTACGGAAATATTGCTTGTGCGTTGTGAGTTGCAAAGATACGATGAGAGTTGCGAAGAGGTCGAGAGTGTCCTAAAATGACAAATCAGCAAATGCACAGAACCTGAGATGTATGATTGGCAGGACAGAGAGAGTGCTACGAACCTTTAGAAAAGGCCTGCCGCGTTTTGTGGTCTTCATCATATGCGATGTGCTGGGCACCATTTCTTGCTGATCAGCAGCAGGCATTGTTGTGGAAAGGAGAGGGAAATGGAGGTGCAGGAGAGGAAGAAATACAGGATTAAAAACGGCGGGATGACAAGAAAATAAGGCGGGAAAGGGCAAGAAACGAGGAGAGACTGATGTTGATGGAGGAGAGGCAGGGCGTAAGAAGACGGACGGTAGCGTGGGTAATTTGATAATTATTTATTATCGCGATTTAACGTTAACAGACGGCCGCCTATCCGTTTCCCACAGCCAATTTGCTAAAACGTGGACTTCAAACAGGGACACAGCTCATTAAGCCCCTTGTTGTCCTCGCAATCCTGTCCGGCACACTTGGCTCAAGCTTTACCATCCCCGAAACACAACGCCTAGCCCGTCCTCGTCCTCCCCCGCTGCGGTGTCACAAAACATATAGATACGTAGCTACTACTAGTCCGATGCGCCCTGTGGCAGTTCGTTGGCGGGACCAATCTGATCTTCCACTCGGACCAGCTTGGCTGATGCGGCAAATCAGCAATTCACATTCCAGAGCCGGTGCCCTCCCATTGTCACTTGAGAAGTAAAGTATCCTACTTTCTGCCACTCTCGCGACCGCCGATCAGCAGTCCTTTGCGTCAATCTGATTCTGCTACGCGGTCGCAGAGACCCATGAGAGGTAGACAACAATGTCACAAATATGATTCACGTCTGCAAGTCCGCCGGTCTTCACTTACGGAAGATGTCCTGCAAGAAGTCGTAACCGTTACCATGCTAATATTACGGCCTATTCTCCCTTTTGTTCCTTAGGCACCGGGCACGCTTCTCTGTAGTCCTGCATTCGACCGATCCTTCAGATCTGTTTGAAACCTGAGCCTAATACCTGCTGCCTATCAACCCCATTACAAACAAAAACACGCCCTGCGGCGAGTCACCAGCTACGTCATCCAATTTCGTGTATTACTAGTACTTTCTCTGTGTTTCAACATCGCTCGACAAACGTCCTACAAGTAGACCGTTTTCTCAGCCTCATGACGGCGGGAGTCTACCAGAGCATCTCGCAGTACTCGCACCCGTCAGGCCCAGGACAGCGCTTAGGGCAATATCTTGTTCCGGTGCCAGTGAGGAATTGACACGCACTGACAGACTCGACAAGTAACTCTATGTCTGCAGGTTATCGGCTACTGTCAATAGCGTTATTCGACTGTAACCTAGTACCACTGTACTAGGTTACCTTGAAACTTTGCAATATGCTGCCTTGAGTGAGTCGTTTTCCAGTCACATCCGAGCTGGAAGAGTTCACACAGTTTCACACAGTCACACAGTAGTAGTAACCGTGTTTTATCTCCGCGGCAGGAGATGGTCATCCATGCATCGCGACTCATCGACGCTACAACGCCTATTCTTGTACTCTCATCTTGGACCGGTTTCTTCTTCCTTCGAAAGAACCGGCGCCGATGAAATCGACCGGTCCACCTGGTAAAATAGCCCGGCATCGGACAACTATCAGCAGTATTGCACCTGCGTCCAGACCGTCCAATACTTATTCGCTCCCGCAACGACCGACACTGTCATACAAGATGGAGTGGAACGGTCAACTGACAGCGGGAAAAAAAGGCGAAATGGACACGTAGCCGACCATTGTTATCATATCGACAGGCACGTCTGATCCGCTATACATGTTCCGCTCTTTGACTTTGTGCTTTTGGCCTCAGGTCTGGTTCCATGCGACGTCAATGACTTTGCTTACTGTATCAATGAAGCCGTCAAACTTGAAGGCGATACTTATAATGTAGGACTATGTCAATGCTACTCAGTGCTCAACGTCCCCTCCTACTATTGACACCTGTTGCTTCGCGAGAAACACTAGTACTGACTGGACTTACCCTGTGGCGCAAATGGTACCAGGGACGAAGTTCTAAATGCTGATAGTCCATTGCACCACCTGAACACGAGGCTTATCAAGAATTTGATGAGTGGCTCCTTATTTCATACTTATAACACAATCGATACCTCTGAATGACGAAAAAAAAAGCAGGGTGCTGCATTTATGCTGTGATGACGTTTGTCTATGATTTCGGATCATGGCTAGTGGGCTAGTGGGGATATGGCTGGATAGTGGCAGAGTTCGCAGTTTGTGACTTTGATCATCCTTTGGAGCACACAAAATTGAAGGAGATCAAAGTAGTGACTACTGAGTCCGACCTGAGAGGAGCATACTGTCGGGAAAGACGTGCGGCCCGATGTCGGGCAATCCCCATCATTGGTGCCAACGTTGCATGTCGTTACCCGACACCGGAGCCACGTTCGTCGTTGTTGCAGTGCTTTTTGTGAATGATAGTGCACTAGGCTAGACTAGACTTGTCATCGCTCCATTGAGGAACTGAAAGGTAACTGGAATCAGATCTTCGTTGACACCTGCCAAGATATTATTGCTGATAGTATGTCGTCGACCCGGAAGATGGTCCGTGACGGTCCCCGATGAGGTTATTGCACTGGTATTATCTCCAGCATCACAGCCTGAGCGACTACTAGAGAGCTCCACAGCGCTTGAACTCGTATTAGTATACAACCGAATGAATTTCACCAACGTCAACGTGAGCGCCTAGGTCGATTTCTCCTTCCCTGTGCTCATACTGGCAACAATGGTCGGGATCCTGGCGTCAAGGCGGCACTTCTGGGACACGGTCATCACAGGCATGTCAAGAGTCCATGAGCAATGACCCGAAACAAGTCAATGTAACCTGAAAACGGACGTCCACAAACCACGCCGCAGCAGTTTCAGGGACAGCCAGTGGTGCTACTGCGACTACTTCCGAAGGCACCAAAGCGTCTTGGTTCAGGTTCCACTGCGGTGTCTAGAGCTCTTTCCTCTCAGCTGCAATTGTCCTCATCATCCCAAGCGCGCCTCTTCCACTCGTTTGACAACCTCTAATCTCTTACCACGCGTTTCGCAACCAAAATGTGATACTCATGCACGCCATGTCGTCCTGCGCCGCTTGCAGCCGCGGCTGTGTCTCTTCCTCATAAAGATATTCGTCATAAAACTTTCCAATAGGCCTTACTGCATTGCATTATCAGAGCATGACTTTGTAACAGGCGCGTTTCTAGCCACAGTAACACGGTCTCTTCGACAAAAGAAGAGCACTACGAATGTACTTGAACGGCAATGAATGGAAGGACGAAAAGCTATCAATAAGAAAACACGAAGAAAGGTGAAGGTTGCTGAACCCAAAGTAAGTGAACTCTATTGGTCTTTTTGTTATCTATATTGAAATTTTGATACCTATCGATCATTTCAGTCAGCATGATCGGCGGAGGGCTATCAAAGAACGAATATGGCGAGTCAGTCATACCGACACAATTGTGTCTTTATCTGTTTTCGTCCGCTAAAGTTACTGACCTCGTGCACCTTATCAGATGATGAACCAAGCATTCCATAAAGAGCTGCAAATTCTTGGAGACTCAATGTGTCCTCCTCGCATGGAATGAACTTGGGTACAAACCAGCAGACTGCGCTAGAACGCCAAGGCTTGCCAACTATGCTCGTGACGGACTCGGAATCAGACAGAGAGGTAAATCGTCCGATTCTTCTTACTGAAGCGGCAGCTATCTATAGAGCAAAAATCACTGAATCCGCCTAATTTGTCCTTTGATGACATAGAAGCAACAAAGAGTTGTGCAGGTTTTAGAAAGTACTTATCGTGGGCGCCGACGCTTCATATATGTCGGCTACTTTAGGAAAGGTTCGCGGGTCGCTATGTCTTCGCCTCGAATTCGATCGTCGGTTGCAGTCTTTTGATGCGGGAGTACAGAGGAAACTTCCGCTAGCTTCCGACGCTTTTTGTTTACACGTGGACAGTACTCAATCATCGGGCCCGTACGGACACTATGCATTGCACGATAACGGGAGCGTATAAGGCGGTGGTTCAGTGAGTTTATGTATGTGAAACCAGTAAACACTGGAACTTTTTTGTAATGTTCTAGTAGGCCGCGGCATGTGATCGACGTAAAAATCGGGCCTCCAGCTCAGTAAATCGTAGATACGAGTCGGATATGTCGTACTTATCGTCCCAAGGCATCCTTGAGAATCAAGTTCGAAGCATGAAACACGATGTGACGGCGCAGTGTATGATTAATGATTGTTATCATACACTGCGGACACGCCGTCGCCAAGTCCAACATGTTGTTGAAAAGAGAAGGTCTATCCGAGGAGATGACCACATACATATGGCAAAGCTTACCTGAGAGGCTGCTTCTCTCTTGATGAATTCTTGGGTGGTCCGGCTTGTCACAAAGACGCGAATAGAGATGCTAATTTTGTGGTCACGGTCAGTCTAATGTCTAATTCCGAGGCTACTTCGAACTTACCATTCAACCCGGTTGGAAAGCACGAAAGAGGAGGCCTACGCCAGACAAATTATGGTGGTTCTTTCTTAACTTCCGCGACTTTGCCCATGCCCGACTTGATCGTGAAAGTCCACGCCGCATCAACCTTGAGGCCTTGAGGAGCTACCGCATGACCATAACGTCTTGTCGTTACTGGACGGATCAGCAAAGGTAGCGAATCGAAATAGCGAATCCTTCGACAGACACTCTTTTTTCCGATAAGCTGCGAGGTTGAACATGAGAGGGCTACCTTCTAATCGGCTGAAAGCTGATTTGCCTGACATGTGAGCATGTTACTGTGCGAAATGGTTGTGAAATCACGGAGACTGACCAGGCCATCACGGTTACAACGGTGGATCTGCGGTTGGGAAAACGGAACCGAGATGTAAAGGAAAGTTGGGGGTAAATCTTTGTAGTCCTTGTAGAAAATAAGAAAATGATGCAAAATCCAATGAGAAAATCCGAACCTTTTTTGTATTATAATTTCGCTTCAAAGCATCTTAGGTTACCGTTTAACTTGGGTTTAATTGTGTTTGGGTTCTTCGCAAGCTCCGTCTTGCATTCCGAGCCCGATGTTTTCCTGTAGAGTGAGCAATAGTCCATATAGAAAAACAGTACTTATGTGGAGTGAACGAAGAAGATATACCTGCTGAAATGAAGTTGCCTGAGCGTATCACTATTGTGTGCACTAGCAGCGATTTAGCGTCAAAATATTATCGCTCCGCCGGGAACTAATAAAAAGTATGGATCTGCCCCTCGGCTAACCATATATTGAGTTCGCGCCATGCAGCACTTCAGGGTTGTTGCCTGGTGGGGCAACACCTTTTCTTCGTGCTTAAAAATCATTCAGAACCTCTACTCACCTCCTTCTCCACCCTTGGACCGTTAATCTAGTCTCATACTGTGGCTGGCTTGTTCCTGGTATGCCTTACGTCGATATTCCATCCAGAGACGACTACGTGTCGATTTGGTACACCACCAACTCCGTCTACGGAAATGTAGGCAGCTTCGACCCCGACAAACCAACCGCGATTATACTACACCCCTTGTTTTTAGACTCAACCTGGCTCGAGCATCAGTTTGATGACCCAAGACTGACATACAATCACAATCTGATAGCGTTCGACATGCGCGTTTGCGGCAAATCCAGGTGTCGTCCAAGTGGTTTACATGATAGCTGGGTGGAGGCGGCAGATTTGGCTTTTGCGTGTCAGGTATGGTCTTATCGCCGCGAATGGGTGATTAACACGTTTTAAAGACTATATCGCCCTGCAGGCACTTTGTCTTCCTCCTGCTCATGTGCTTGCACTGGAGAGCATATCTGTGAATTGCGCGTTGAGACTGGCAGCCCTGTATGTCTAATCTCTGTGTGATATATCTGGAGAAGCACGGAACTGATTTGACAAGCTTCCCGGAGCTGTGTCTTAGCCTCACGTTATGCAATGTTCCACCACCGACAGAGTTAGTAATCCTATCTCTCTTCCTTCTCGAGACTCATTGCATATCTTTGATAGACTCAAAGCTGTATTTGAGGCGTATGACGAGCTTCTACAACTTTGGTGTTATGCCGAAGACCTCGACTCGTTCGAGCACGCAGGGTCAGAAGTGGTAAATTTCATGACGGCAGGCAATGTATGCAAATCCTTGCTATCCTCTTTCATGTTTTAATTCCTTATTAGGACACAGAACTGGATCTTCGGGATGAAGTGCGTTGCTAGCTTGTAATTTGTGCTTCTTGCTGACGTTCACCCGACTAACCGTAGCTGATTTCGTATTGGGAGATGACTTTGCCACCAACCAAAAGATTACGTATAGTTGAACTTATAAATGTTGTGATGAATGTAAGTTGTATCAAGAAGCGATCTTTTTGCCAATGACCACACTAATTCATCCATTGATCAGCGGACACCAATGAAAGCTAAAGAATTGGCTTGCATAACACAACCTGTCCTCATAATACAGGTACTACATTTAGCTCGCTCTATGGACTCAAATTTAGTCTGATTTTTCTCAGGGGGAACGAAGTATAATAGCTCCGCTAGTATATGCCGAGAAATTGAAGAAAGGTCTAGTCAACGCAAAGGATCCTCATATATTTGTGGTCAAAGGTACGGTCTCGTTTGTCATCGTTTTCCACGAACCAAAGGTGGGCTTACAGTTTGCATATAGGAGCTACTGCATGCTTGACTCTCGTTCCTAGTAGCGCTTCGATTTTGAACAAGGTTTTCTACAAATATCTTTCTTCACTACCTCCCACCCGGTCGGATCTGAGACCTCCGGTCAATATCCCTGAAAGAATGCAAATGGCTCTATCTAAACTGGCCGACAT
Organism: Serpula lacrymans var. lacrymans S7.9; assembly: GCF_000218685.1. Taxonomy (NCBI): domain Eukaryota; kingdom Fungi; phylum Basidiomycota; class Agaricomycetes; order Boletales; family Serpulaceae; genus Serpula; species Serpula lacrymans. Next base: position 524,805 of record NW_006763293.1, on the reverse strand, counting down.
CGCTGGTGATCCGTCGATTGCGAACCGTGATCCTAGATCAACTTTGTCTTTCTCATGCGTTACTCCCGAAATTGCAAAAAGTCAACTCGAGTCCCTAAAGTTTTATGCGAAGGACATGGACAAGGCATATTGTCCTCTCGGTCTGGACGGTCGACCTATGCGGAAGTAAGTAGTTGTTCAGCTACATTTTGGCATGATTAATCTCCTACGCCATCGTAGATATTCGGAACGGAAAGAACAACATTGGTTCTATCCTGGTCGGGATGGATTGAGCTACATTTGTATGGCTACCATTTATCATTCACGAGTTGCAAAGTTTGCTCACCATTGTTACAGCACCTGATCTGGTAGCAGCGCAAATCAAGTATACATCGCACTACTCAGAACCAGAACCTTCATTACCTCTGCCAATGATTCCAGAAACACAGTCCGAACTGGTCACCACGGAGCTCGCCCAGGACGGTCGAATACGGCGAACAACGTTCAATCCAAGCTCTGTCGACAAGTATGTCATCAAGGGCTCCATGTCGAAAGTGGTAGCATCAACCGGCGTTTCGCTGCCCAAGATAATGTCATGATACCCAGCTGCACATACACCACCATGTGTTATAATGTTGATCACAGGTCCATGTCTGGTTGTGAAAAAGTACTTACGATACCTTCTGTTGTAGATGTTGGCGTGTCTTGGTTGGGCATGACATGTTCTCTGTACTCTACTTCGGACTCATTTACGAGATTATGTTATACACTTTTAGGAACGCATTTATCTGTTTAGTTGTTAGAACACTACTACTATTTACATGTACACATCCATCCTATTGATGATAATAAAGTTGGCGCAAGCAAGTTGTTTTTTGAAATTAGCATTATCTACATCTACAAATTTGGCGTCTAGATGCTGCCTTCCGCCATCTTTGCCTTGTAATATCTAACCATCTCTTCCAAGCCCATGCGCACCGTCCATTTCGGCTGCCAGTCCAAAGATTCTTTGGCTCGCGTGGTATCAGGTCGCCTTTTCTGAGGGTCATCCGTCGGTATGGGCTTGTACACGATCTGTACACGCTTCTCCAATTTGACACCGTCTTCTTCCTGGACCTTTTCAACAATCTCGCGGACGAGTTCTGCAAACTCGCCGATTGTGAATTCATCGCCGTTACCCACATTGACAGGGCGAGTTTCAGAAGAGTTCATAAGTGCAATGAGACCATCGACCAAGTCGTGAATATACTGGAATGAACGTGTCTGCTTCCCATCGCCGTACACTGTCATGTCTTCGCCTCGGAGAGCCTGCACGATAAAATTGGATACGACACGCCCATCGTGTGGATTCACTAAAATAATTGTTTTTAGTTAGTGTGTGAGTAGGACGATCAGGCGAAGTAACGGCGCACTTCGGGGACCTAAAAAGAAGGGTTATTGAGCACAGCCAAAATGGCACAATGATGATGCAGATCTCACCGTAAGTGTTGAAGATCCGTGCAACACGCACATCGACACCGTCTTGCCGGTGAAAGCCGTATGTCAGAGTTTCTGCAACGCGTTTTCCTTCATCATAACAAGCACGAGGCCCAATAGGGTTCACGTGACCCCAACTAAAGATTGAAAAGGTTGAATTAAATGAGCAGTAATCGACCAACCACACTTACTAGTCCTCATGCTGGGGGTGAACTTCGGGGTCTCCGTATACCTCTGTATACTTGGTCAATCGCCAAAGGCAGGGAATGTAATTTTGGAGACCGTACCGGAAGTACTACTAATGAGGAATCTAGCTTTGGTACGCTTGGCGAGACCCAGCATATTAAGTGTGCCCATAAAGGATGTTTTGATAGTCTTTACCGCATTGAACTGGTAATGAGGAGGAGATGCCGGACAAGCAAGGTGATATATTTCTAGGAAAGGTATGGCATAAGCCGCGATGAGGCCGCAGGAATCTGCAACGTTGGTGATAATAACTTACGATCACATTCGATCATGAAAGGTTCGACCACATCGTGGCGAACCATTTCAAAATTGGGATGCCCGATCCAGTGGCTCACCGTGGTTTTGGAACCGGTGAAAAAGTTATCCAACACAGTGACTTCATGACCGAGGAGCATGAGCCGATCAACGAGATGAGATCCAACAAAGCCAGCTCCTCCCGTCACCAGAATACGTTTGCGGGAAGAAGGAGGCAAAAGTTTTACCGGAGGAAAGCGAGAAAGCGTGGTATAAGAGATCGACTGTGTGCTGGGATGATAGATGGACTTTGATTGATAGGCATTGAGGCCTTGTGTAAACCTTGCATGTTCTTCCTCTTCTTTTGCATCCAATTCGGAAACTTGGGATTCTGACGCCGTCACGACATAATGTGATCGGAGGTACAGGGAACGCAGGATATCGATAGGAACTTCACTGTCGAAACCAAATCGCTGAAAACCAACGGATTTGATCTCCTCGCCATTCTTATCCAAAGTCCGGATCTGAAGAAGAAAAAGAAAAAGTAGTCAGTGGTGACGATAGTTGAACGAGCTGTGTATTCACGAGATATTCGGGTAACAAGTTTTTTGTCGTGTTTGCCATGAACAGAGCTGTAGCCTAGATATGCAAAGAGAATGAAAAATGCTCACAGCTTTAACGGACTCAGTCGAGGGCGGTGATGCCATCTTGGGAGATTGAGACTATACTTAGATTCTTGCCGTTAGGATCCAGGTCTATGTTATGACAGAAAAGCGCTTCAAAGACCTTTCAAAGATCAGAAAGTTATCACAGACTGGGCACGTGCCTTGATAACAACTCGGCTCAATCCTCGGCTCAGTGCGAGGCGAAAAGGAGATTGCCGAACATATATCGCTTACATAACGCAATATTCTCAGATAGGGATGAACCTGGCTCAGAAAATCTCAGGCTTGCAGTCACGGTAATCAATCATGCCTCGAACTCAAAAGCCAGCAGGTAAAGCAAGACACGATCCTTTGTACGTCCAGCTCGGCGAGGACGAACTACAAGCAAAATATGGTCGCTTGTCTCAGCCCGGAAAACGCAAAAAATCTCGCAAAAGCAGTGGAGATGACGATGAAAATGGAGAGGTATGTTCGCGATCTGCATTAGTAAATTCTCCATACACTGATCTTCTCGTCAAGACCATCCTAGATCCAAAGACTTCCAAACGCATATTTGAGCTTGCAAAGGATCAGCAAGAAGAATTAGAAATGCCGGAAGACGATGAAGTAGTCGAGGAGGAGGAAGATGAAAAACTCAAGCAGCCAAGAACACGACCCTTGGCCGATCAAGATGACGAGAGCGAAGGAGACTTTGAAAATGATATGGATGATAACGAAGACGCGGAAGAAATGTTTGTGAGTGCGATCACTATTGGTCCGATCAGATCACCACGACAATATGTAGCAAATCGACGCAGGTGACATGGAAGCATTGGATGCAATGTTACCAGCAAATGCCGGAGAAAGAAAAACATTGGCAGACATCATATTCGCCAAGCTCGAGAGTGGGGAATCGGGTGGTGCGGCTGTAATCCAAAAGATACATCAAGGTTCGTCATTAATAGTGGTAACTTCGAGTTCTTTGCTCACTCACTATGTCTAACAGATAAGGACAGACCTGATCCTGCTTTGGGGCTTGATCCAAAAGTTGTTGAAGCATACACCAAGTAGGTAGCGTTCCATTTTGCATCACTTTGATTGACTTGGGCAACAGAGTTGGACTCTTCCTCTCAAAATATAAGTCTGGGCCCCTACCTAAAATATTCAAGGTTATTCCATCATTGCCCGCATGGGCTCGAATGCTAGCTATGACCCATCCTGAGAACTGGACACCACATGCTTGCCGGGCAGCAACTCGAATCTTCATATCAAGCATGTCTAAAATATAGCTGCAGCCGCCTAGATTGAGAGAAAG